>NC_042997.1:58830728-58853228 GCF_006345805.1 Octopus sinensis
GTTGATGAGCGATTAGCCAGAGAAGTAAGTGTTTGTCTCTAAACCTTTCACTCGAGTTCACCACACACATTCTTTCATCATGGTCACCAGTACGATGAAGACTGTCTTGCCTTCCCAGTTAAGGGAATTTGGCGGAGTAATTTTCGCGATAGACTCGGCCGACAGGCGGACTCGTCCCACACGTGACAGCAGCCATTCGGCATAAACCCACAGGTCTGAAATGGTTGGCCATTGCACGAGTGCGTGCAGAACGGTTTCGTCGCTCTGACCACATCTCAGGCAAGTCGGTCCGGTGTGTCTCGAACCGTGCCTGTAGTTCTTATCCCGAACGGGTAATGCTTCTCGATAGTACTGCCAGGCCAGGGATCTTTGGTGATTGCCCATAGGTCCCGGTCCAAAAGTTGTCCTGAACAGGCGGGTCAGGTGTTCCTAGTGTATGGGGTTTTGGTGTATGGGTTTTTTGGGGGATGGGGTATGAGCCTTCTTGGTTTTCTCTTCTTCCTTTGAAGTTGTACGTGGTGGTGATGATAATGTTGTTTCAGTTCTTGGTGGCGCTGGTGGTGGTGTTGTTTGGTTGGGCTGGTTACTGATGTTCCTTCGTTTGTTTGTAGAGCTGGTTAATTAGTTGTATATATGGCGGGGTGTGTAGCAGCGCTGGTTTTTTGCTCAGATTTTGGTTTTCTTGTGGTTGTTGTTGTTGCTGTTGTTGCTGTTATTGTTGTTTCTGTGCTAGTTAGCAATTATTTTTTAAGTGTGCATTGCTACCACAAACATAGTAACGTGGCTTTCTGCTTTCGACGGCCATATGCAAACTCGAATCCTCTGTCAATTGTATGCGATGTGGAATGTTTTCGAAATTCATTGGATCAATTTGAGCAAGGATTTCGACTCCTTGGCCAATCCAGTTTTGCTGGTCCAGGACTGTGATTTCCAAGATATGGATTTCGTCCTCGATGTCATAGCAAATGGCAGACACAAGCCATTTTATTTTTATTTCAGGGGGGGGGGCACATTATTGCTATTTTTGTGACCCTACGACCAATGTATGTAGGGATTATCGGTAAATTTTCAAATTGAAAGGACTTTGTGGAGAGGTCCTTGATTCTTTCTTCACTGTCGAATCCTACTTCGATCGTGGCAAATCTGTTTTCCTTCGTGATGTAGTCTTTAAAGGCCCATATGGGCCTTAAACATTTTTCTACATTTTCTGGAGTGGCCCTTTCGTATAGCTTTGTTTTTAGGTTGGGTGTCTTGTAGATAATTGGTGAGGAGCGATTTTTTCCGTGATGCTTTGTGGTGTCTGTAGTTGTATGCTGAGGTCGTCTTTTTTAAACATTGTTTTACAGGCAAGCAGTTCTTCCTTCGAAAAGCACATGATTTTTTTCTTTAGCTTTAAAGCTGCGGCAAAATTATTTTCAGTATTCGTGTTGGTTGTGGTAGTGGTGGTAGCAGTGGTGGAGGCAGTGTTTATGGTAGTAAATGTATTCACTTCTTTGTACGTATTTTCTAAAGATTGTGCGTGTTCAAACGGAACGGCTTTGGTTTCATCTTCCAATGCCTCTGACTTTGGTAGAGGCGGGAAGTCGGCTTCATGGTTTGGCTTAGCTATATTCGATTAGAAATATGGCATGGAAACCAAAGAAAATTTTTTTTAAGTTTTGAAAATATACTCCGAGACAGACAGACAGAATGCTTGAGTGATTATTTGCTTGCTTGCTTGCTTGCTTGATTGCTTGATTGCTTGCTTGCTTGCTTGATTGATTGATTGATTGATTGATTGATTGATACGTTTGTACATGCGTGTATATATGTATATATGTATTTATGCACAGTGGTGTTCCAGCCTGACCGCAAGAATAAAAGAATATGTGTGTATATATGTATGTATATTGGCCAACCTGTTGCCACCCACTTCAGCACCAGGGGCCATTTCATTACCCACTTATTAGTGTGTGACATCTCCACACACTATGGACCCAGATACTCAAGGAAAGGGAAGGAACAGCATTTCGTATTCGGAACCATGTGACCGATAGATTTCAAACGAATGTTACTTTACCTCAGTTCCAACACATCCTCTTAGCTTAGTAATTCTATTCTTCAGCTTCCATCTCGCATCAATATTTTCATCTCACCTCACCCCATCCGCTTCCATTTTTCTTTCCTTCTCCCCCTCTCACCAAGTTTCTCTTTCCCATTACTGCCTGTCTACATATGCCTTATTTTCCTTTCTTCATCTATTGTCTTCCTTTCCTCATCTATTACCGCTTCTCAAACACAGAGGATGTAAAAACCTGCTGTTTTTCTCTAATTTTCAACTTTACTCTGAAGGACTTTATCCGAAACGTTAAATATTCCACTCCCCGTGGCAATTTTCCTGTGCTCTTTTTCTCGAATTTTGCGAATAAGAAAGTCATAGTAAATTACACTACTACCTGTATCTTTGGATTCTGTTTTATGTGATATGTACGCATGTATGTATGCATGTATATGTATATATATTATATATATATATATATATATATATATATATATATATATATATATATATATATATATATATATATATGCATGTACGTATGTATAGAATTTGAAACCAGCTTACATAAATAAACAATGAGATGTTCATATACGTAAATGACCATGTCATGCCTTTGTTAGTAAAACTGCAGTTATTGACGGGTGCTACTTTTTATGTATATCCACTATGTTTCAGAAACCAGTGGTTTACAGAAACAATGGGAACACTCTACTATGAAGAGAATACGTGTGTGTATGTGTGTGTGTGTGTGGATGTAGATACAGATATATCTCTGTATATATAGAGTGATAGCGACATGAATAGATAGAAATAGATATATATATAGATGATTTTATGTGTGTGTGCGTGTATATATATATATATATAATATATATATATATATATATATATATATATATATACATACATACACGGTGCGAGGGGTAAATTTTCGCCATCTTACATTCTTAATTTTGCGCATGCGCAATGTTTGTTTTTGATTTTGTAGACTACTCAGCATAGTAGGGTCAGTTGGGCACCATCTGTGAGAAAACCAGCACCATGACACAATTCAATGTGGCTGAAATTTGGAAACGACATGTTGTACAGCTTGGCATTCGCGCCAGCAGCTCCACTACGAACATTTCAGAGTGTTTAGGTGTCAATCTGAGGACAGTGCAATCTGAGGACATGTACCGAGAGTGATGAAAATCAAACATCCAGTCAACATCATGATGTGATATTTGGAGTGATCACTAGTGATGGTGACGTTATGCCTCCATTCATCTTCCTACACGACCTCAGACTCAACGCGAAGGCCTACATCAAGTGCCTGGAGAAGGTAGTGCTACTCTGGGTCAAGAGGGTGGCTGCTGGAACACCCTATGTCTGGCAACAGGACTTTGCATCATGCCACACAAGCAAGATAACCCAGTTATGGCTGTCAGACAATTTCTGCAACCACATCATCCCCGATATCTAGCCACCTAAATCTCCAGACTGCAATCCCTTTGATTATTATGTGTGGGGCGCAGTTGAGCGAGAGACCAACAAAACTCCTTGTAACACCAAAGATCAACTGAAGGCAAGATTTTATGGCAGCATTCACCAGCTTAAACAAGGAGAGTTGCAGGAGATTCTGAAGTCGTCTGGAAGTCGTGGTTGAAGCCAATGGCGATTTTATTGAATAAATTTACTCTTTACTATTTCAAGATATTTTAATATAATTTTGGTAAATATATCTGTTAAAAGATGTCAGTGTTATTTCCATTTTTGTGTAATTTAGACAGTTTATTCACTACACCCTGTGTGTGTGTGTGAATGTATGTATGTATGTATGTATGTATGTAT
Source organism: Octopus sinensis (assembly GCF_006345805.1). Lineage (NCBI taxonomy): Eukaryota > Metazoa > Mollusca > Cephalopoda > Octopoda > Octopodidae > Octopus > Octopus sinensis. Next base: position 58,834,600 of record NC_042997.1, read on the forward strand.
GTATGTATGTATGTATGTATGTATGTATGAATGCATGTAGGTATGTATGTGTATGTATGTATGTGTATATATATATATATATATATATATATATATATATATATATCAACTATGCGAACCCTTTATATTGATGACTGTATCGGTGTGATCTCACTCTCCCGCGAACAACTAGACTCCTTCCTCTCTTTTGTCTGATCCTTCCATCCTTCCCTCGAATTCCCCTGCACTATTTCCAACGCTTCCGTTGCATTTCTCGACATTTCTGTCAACATACACCACTCTGCTCTCACTGCCTCCATCCACTACAAACTCACCGACTCACACTCCTACCTTAACTTTTACTCTTCCCACCCTGCCCACACAAAGCTCTCCATCCCATACACCCAATTCCTCCGTCTGTGCTGGCTCTGCAGTGACAACCATGACTTTGAGACTCAGTCTCAACTCATGGCTCGCCACTTCATCCTTCGTAGATATCCCCTCACCACCATCTACACACCACTTGCCAAGGCATGTTCCGTGGATCGTGTCTCTGCTCCCTCTCCCGCACCCGCCCCGCCGTTGCGCTCTCCCATTTACCCCTCACTTACCACCACTCCACACTGCTCCGCCAGCGTACCATTCTCCGAGGCTTCCGCGCAACTCCAGTCCGTCCTCCCACCTCACACATCTTCCCCAACCTACTCTTTACCTCCTTCAATCGAGCCCACAATCTGCGTGACCACTTGGTTCACAGTTTCTTCCTTAAACCTCACCTCCCAGCCTGTCTCGTTTCCCTGCTCCCGCCCATGCTGCCGCACTTACCCCTACCTCTCCAACACCACTAACCTCACAGGTACTCATCATCTTCCCTTTCATATCACCGACTCCTTTACCTGCACTTCTAGCAACGTCATTTACTGCATCTCCTGCTCTCTGCCCTTCTTTGTACATCGGTCAAACGGGGCGCCGCTTGGATGATCAGTTCGCAGAGCACCTCCAAGACATCAGACTCGGCAATGACACTCCGGTCTCGCGCCATTTCCGCTCTACCGGTCATTCACTACAAGACCTTTCTGTGTTCGAATTGTCTTTACACAGGGGTCATCCTGACCCTCGCCTTCGCCGTGAACAAGGATTAATCTTCTCTCTTTGCGCCACATGGGCTCGACTCCCATCCTCTCTTCTCTTCATGTGATACCTAGTTAATCTCTTCACTCCTACACACCTCTCCTCCCTTCATCTGACACCTGCTTCCTCTCTTCACTCCTACTCATCCTCTCTTCACTCCTACTCAACCTCTTTTCCCTGATACCACTTCCACACACACACACAAACCCTACACTACCCCCACATTCCCACCCAATATCCCCCACACCACATCACACCCCACACTACCACATCACATCACACCACTCCAATATATATATATATATACAGGGAAGGTGGCAAGCTGGCAGAAACGCCGGGCGAAATGCTTAGCCGTATTTCGTCTGCCGCTACGTTCTAAGTTCAAATTCCGCCGAGGTGGAGTTTGCTTTCATCTTTTCGGGGTCGATAAATTAAGTACCAGTTACGCACTGGGGTCGATGTAATCGACTTAATCCGTTTTCCGTCCTTGTTTGTCCCCTCTATGTTTAGCCCCTTGTGGGCAATAAAGAAATAAGAAACGTTAGCACTCCGGGCGAAATGCTTCGCGGTATTTCGTCTGCCTTTATGTTCTCAATTCAAATTCCGCTGAGATTCACATTGCCTTTCATCCTTTCGAGGTCGATAAATCAAGTACCAGTTGTGTACTAGCCCACCTCCTCAAAAATTTAGGGCCTTGTTCCTAGAGTAGAAAACTATATATACGACGGGCTTCTTTCAGTTTCTGTCCACCGAATCCACTTAGTTTCTTTGATCCGAGGCTATAGTAGAAGATTCTTGTCCAATGTGCCACGAAGTGGAACTGAACCGGGAGTCATATGGTTGGGAAGCAACATCTTACCACACAACCACGCATACATATTTACGTGTGTATGTATGTGTATATATGCGTGTATGTGTGTGTGTACAAATATATGCACCCACACATAAATCAATGTGTATATGTGTGTGTGTATGTATCATTACGCTATTGCACTAAATCGCATTTTCATTCAGTTTTGGTGCTAACGATTTTCGCTTAAGAAATATTTGCATTATAAATATCTATTTCTATAATTTATTTCTATAACAGGTTATTTATTTAAGTGGATTCTAAATTCCATTTTTAACGTACCTATTACATTTTTTTTTTAGTTTTTTACGAAGTAAATTAAATATATTCGAATTCTTGATGCTTCAAATGTTTCTCTGTATCCCTGTTATTTATTTACATCACAGTGCAGCTACGAAATACATGATTATACTTTAAAGGCTTCTGACGTTTAGAAAGATGAAAAACGCGTAGAATATATAATATTCTTATTTTGACGACACTGGATTTATTTTCAAGTATATCTTCTTTCCGTTTTAGCAATATATATATATATATATATATATATATATATCATACTTAAAGCAGATACACTGTTGAAAGCTTAAAAAGCGCGGTACTCATCTAAACAAGTCATCTCTTATAAACTTATAACGTTAAAAACACGGAAAACTAGCAGCAGCAGCAGCAACAGAGTGGAGGCGCAATGGCCCAGTGGTTAGGGCAGCGGACTCGCGGTCGTAAGAACGCGGTTTCGATTCCCAGACCGGGCATTGTGCGTGTTTATTGAGCAAAAACACCTAAGCTTCACGAGGCTCCGGCGGGGAGGGGTGGTGAACCTTGCTGTACTCTTTCACCACAACTTTCTCTCACTCTTTCTTCCTACTTCTGCCACAAAGCAGAGGAACCATGGTGTAATCCACTACAGTTTGGTAAACTTTCAGACCCTAGTCTAGATTACGAATCTTCTGTATCCTAGGATAGTTCAGTTCTCCACCTGTTAAAAGCCACCGTGTACGGAATGAGGATAACAACGTAGCTTTCGCGCCCGTGCAACCGCCACTCTATTGCATGTGGTGGGTGGATTTTCAAGTTGCCACACGTATTCTTAGTAGCTTAGAGTGGGCTCGAATTAGAGATTATTCTTTGTGGCTAATGGCGTGAGTCCTGATTGGAAGAAGAAGAAGAAGAAGAAGAAGAAGAAGAAGAAGAAGAAGAAGAAGAAGAAGAAGAAGAAGAAGAAGAAGAAGAAGAAGAAGAAGAAGAAGAAGAAGAAGAAGAAGAAGAAGAAGAAGAAGAAGAAGAAGAAGATAAAAGACCTACAGCAGCGGAGGTAGTGGTGTTAACCACGTTTTTCTTTAAGCGTCCACAAGTACCCACAAGGAACTGCATGCTAAGAGTTAGCGTCTACTGATTTAGAAAAACGGTAATTGAGAAACTACTGATATTGCAATTAACCAACTGGCTTACCAATATATCTTTGTATTTTTTTAATACTGTACGTCCATAAGAGATGTTTTCTCAAGACGAATGCCGCAGTTTTCAGGCTTTCAACAGTACATCTGGTTTGATTATGATGCATAGATAGCGATTTTGAACTAACATTGTTTCCGTCACTAATAATGAATTTTTACTTGAATATCATTCTAATATTGTTTTAAACCAGATTTCATATTTTTCCACTTTTATTGAATTCTCTACTATTCGCTTTCCGAAAACGAAATATTTTCTTTCCAGTTGAATTTAAACAATTAATCTGTATGTATTGCGCACGTGTGTGTGTGTATGCATGCTTTTATATAGATGTATATTTATACACACATACACACACAAGCACATACATATATATATGCAGTTTTGCATGCATCAGTTTATCATCATATGCGCGCACACACACACACAAACTGTATGAGTACTTATGTTTTCAGATGCATAAAGTGATATATATAACCCGCATATGTAAGTATGTATATCATTTATACAGATATGTATGTGTGTATGCCAGTGTGTGTATGGCTGTATGAGTATGCACATTAAGATGATTGATAATCAAATTGCAAGAAACAGAAATATCAGCACCGTCAAGTAGAGGGAAAATCCAAAATGCAAATTTATTCGCAAATCTTTAGATATAAATCTGTCTAACTAGCGGAAGTTGAATATCAAAGAAAATTATTTCTATGTTATTTCATATAAAGAAAGTTAATACATCTGCCAGACGCAACGAATTCGCTCAAAATCTCTTCATAAATTATTTCGCAGTTAAGTTATAAACTGAGGTTACAATTAACAGATTTATTAATATTCGAGCTTTAACTTCTAAATCATTGATCAATTTAAGTAAAGATTTTTCTCATTAATCATTAATGATATGCCACATAACACACACACGAACACACACACACACACACCACACACACACACACACACATACGTACATATTCTTTTATGCTTTCATATGTTTCAGTCATTTGATCACGGTCATGCTGGAGTACCACGTTAAGGAGTTTTAGTCGAAGAAAATGCCCCCAGGACTCATTCTTTGTAAGCCTAGTACTTATTCTATCGATTTCCGAACCGCTAAGTTACATCGGTTGTCAAGCGATGGGGGGTGGGCAAACACAGACACACAGACACACATGTATGTATATATATATACATGTGTGTCTGTGTGTCATTGTTTGCCCTCCCCCATCGCTTGACAACCGATGTAACTTAGCGGTATATATACATATAAGGCGGCGAGCTGGTAGAAACGTTAGCACGCCGGGCGAAATGCTTAGCGGTATTTCGTCTGTCGTTAACGTTCTGAGTTCAAATTCCGCCGAGGTCGACTTTGCCTTTCATCCTTTCGGGGTCGATAAATTAAGTACCAGTTACGTACTGGGGTCGATGTAATCGACCTAATACCTATGTCTGTCCTTGTTTGTCCCCTCTGTCTTTAGCCCCTTGTGGGTAATAAAGAAATAGGTATATATACATATATATATATATATATATATATATATATATATATATATATATATGACAGGGTTCTTTCAGTTACCGTCCACCAGATCCACTCAAAAGGCTTTGGTCAGCCCGAGGCTATAGGAGAAGACACTTGCCCAAGGTGTCACGCAGTGGGATTGAACCCGGAAACGTGGTTGGGAAGCAAGTTTTTTACCACACAGCCACGCTTGTGTCTATATATATATATATATATATATATATACATATATATATATATATATATAATATATATATATATATACATATACATATATATACATATATATGTGTGTATATATATATATATATATATATATAATATATATATATATATATATATATATACATATATATATATATATACATATATATATATATAGAGAGAGAGAGAGAGATAAAGAGATAGATAGATGATAGATAGATAGATAGATAGATAGATAGATAGATAGATAGATAGATATAGATAGATAGATAGATAGATAGAGATAGATAGATAGATAGATAGATATATAGATAGATAGATAGATAGATAGATAGATAGATAGATAGATAGATAGATAGATAGATAGATAGATAGATAGATAGATAGATAGATAGATAGATAGATAGATAGATAGATAGATAGATAGATAGATAGATAGATACGTGTTATTATTTATAGTTTTGTATGTACTTCGAGAACCAATTTCAAACAAGCAAGAATCATTCCACATTCTCTCGAAAGTTTATAAATTCTTTCGGTAAGTAACTTTAAAGTAAATTCTCCTTCATGCGAGTGAAATATCCTGCGGTGATGGCTTTTGTGCATTACGAACTATGTTTAATTCACTTCACGATACATGGAAAATCTACATTATGGCCTTTTCATTACTATTGATACTCGTACTTATTGTTAGCATTTCAGATATGATCCTTAATCTCACTAACCTTTTATACAACTAATACCACAAGCCAAAATGAAATTTAAAATACATAAGTTGCCAAGCAATCCTGAGAATATCATTAATAATTCAGCAGAAAAGATATCACTTAGATAGTCTAACCTTTCTATCAACGAATATCTCTTTCAAGACTTTTTGAAACATTATAATGACGTCTTACATGGAATCTATGTTAAGGAGGAAATATCTTACAGTGAACCAAGTACAATAGCTAACCATAAAAATTGGAAGAGAAACATTATCTAGCTCAATCCACCGTTCAACTTAGCAGCATCCATCGCTACAGCAAAACTTTTCTTAATCCTAAGAAAAGCCTCCCTCCTCAAAATAAATATGAAAGAAATTTTTGTAAAATTGCCGTTAAAACTTCATAAGGAATTCTCCAGCGTGCCCAAACTTAACCAAACTAGTACGCACCCTTCTTCAAATAATGGTAATTTCACCGATCCATGTAATTTCTCCCTCAGTTTCAAGGCTTTAGCCAACGACATACTATATAAGCGTAACAGACAAACTGCAAATTCTACCAAATTATACATTAGTCTCACTGCTAATACTTTTAATTTTTGCTTTAACCAACATACTAACACACTTAGAAAATCCCCTGGAAGTAATATTATCAATCTCCTCCAGTTGTATTAAAGAACTGAAGGCAATGAACATATAACAAAATTTAGAAATTATTTCTAAGGCTGTCTCATACATAGGAAACATAAGACCATGCAACCTCTGCAAAACAAAAGCTTATGAAAAACGTCTTGTTGACGATAAGTTCTTTAAAGTATACCAGTATTTTCAGTCTACCTCTTTCATAACTATTTTACATGATACAGATGAATTTGGATATTACTAGCAGTAATGCTTATCACCACTTCAACATGACTGTTCAGTACGAACCGACGTTACTACCGTTTTTAATCCCAATATGTCACCTTACCGTATAGTTACTACTATCATCTCTTACAGATATTTTCAAACTAGCTACTTTGCTTGTTGATATTACTAACTTTTCATCTAAAATGAATTTTTTTCCGGTTTAACGATTACTTCAACATGTATAAAAATTCTTGATATTAATCTCATCATTACAACTTCTTATAATATCACATTAGACTATACATACATATTATTATAAGTATATCTATTGACTTTGCATCACTTTTCTTCTTTGGAGTAGATTTATGCTACTCAATTTCTATCCTTATTTATATATATAAAAGAGGCTTTGTATCAAAATTATGTGCACATTTTGCTACGTCAGAGGTTGGCGGCCCGACCAATGGTCGGATCGAGCTGAAAATTGATACAGGCATAGAAGGCGTGATGAAGCAGAGAGTTGAGTAGGTTAAAACTCGCCATCTGGAAAGATGCGGTTGCTGTAGTGAGAAGAGTGACTTTTTATCTTTTCAAGAGGGCTCTAAGCCCCTCCAGATGAAGAAGGTGAACGTTGATACAAATTGGATTTTTATGTAAAAAAAAAAGGGGGGGTTCTAAATGGGGCTGGAAGGGGATTAAAATTTATAGGAGGGGTAACTTGAGGTGAGAAATTGATTGGAAGACGTTTTGAAGCGCTACAGTGGTTGCTTTGCTGTGAAAATGGGGATTTTATTGATTTTTAGGGACACTTGGGGGTCTAGATTGGACACCTTTTGCCCGATTTCAATCAAATTTTCAACATGGTAAAGTGGAAGCAGATTTGTAATTTAAGCGCGGAAAATGGGTTCGAAAATTTGAAAATTAAGGCAAGATTTTTGAAGTTGAAAAAATTTCTCATTTTTACGTATTTTTGCCCTTTATTTTTTAATGTTTACAGTTTTCCTTTTTTCTTAAAGAAATTTACAGCTGCATGTAGCCCGTGTTTAGAGCTTTCATTTGCATGGTCAATCGTCGAAAAATTCCCAAAATAAGTACTAATTTTAACTAAGAAATCCTTTTTTTTATTATTAATCGCTCAAATAGTGACACGTACAAAAGGCAAGTGTGTTTTCCGTTGTCACTGCCTGATATTTATGATTAATCTTTCAAAATATTTTCTTTCTCAACTTACTCAAGATCGTTTGTCTTTTATAAATGGGAGAGAGATAGATAGAGGAAGATAGAGAGTAAGAGAAAGTGAGGGAGAGTCCGAGAGAAAGGAAGAGTATGAGAGTGTGAAAGTGAGAGAGAAAGGAGAGAGAAACAAAGAGGGAGAATGTTGCGATAAAAAACAGAAAGGAAGCAACAGAAAGTAACAACCACACCCTCACCCGCGCGTAGAGCGAGTCACCTTAGGCTAGTATCATTTATAAAAGTTTCTATGTTTGCACCCACATCACCTTTGTGATGTATAAAGTATTCGTCATCGTACACAGAAATGAAATATTTATTATTTTTTTATCATTTCTGCTTGCTGTTTTGTACCCATGCGCCTACATGTATTTTTTTTATCATGTACTTAGATATATTCTTATTATGTGAAATTACTTTTGCATACTTATCAGTACCAATTTTAATGTTTCGTTGATTTGAATTTCTCATAAATAACGCCTTAGCATAATTGCTTACTAATTTCTGTTTTTCAATGTCCACATCTAAATGGCTTTCCTTGGATTGGTGTGCGAGTTAACAGATTGCTATGTTTATATTCTTTGTTGTAGCAGATATATAAGTTTCTACAAACATATTAGTGTTTACATGCTGTTCATTTGTATCTGTACAGGTATATGTGATTTTCTTTGTGTATGTGTGTGTGTGAAAGAATGAATGTGTTTTATGTGGTTTGGCCTCTCTATTTATTTTATTAACATATTTCCGTTAGTCTGAAATTGTTTTAATTATTTCCTTTACCCTCCACCTTCCGTTTCAAAATTTAACTGACTCTATGTAATGCTTAAATAATTACCAGAAAACCTGTTTCTTTTTATTAACTAGAGGGCTAATAATTATTTTTAATCTATTGCATAAGCTTAAAGCTAATTATTATTTGTATGACATAGCATAAACTTAATTAGGTATATATAATGTTAATGGCTTGCTTCATCCATAGCTGGTTATAACGCTACACACACATACATACGTATGTATTCTTCAAATTTTTTTTTTTTTTTTATTATTGTAATAATCGTTTTTCATGCTATTTTGCTGTATTAACAAAGATTGTCAAAGTAACATCCTTTCTACTGTGGACTCAAGGCTTAAAATTGTGGGAGGACCGGGATGGTTGATTACATTGACTCCAGAGCATAACTGGTTCTTATTTTATCGACCCCGAAAGAATGAAAGACAAAGCTGAACTCGACGGAATTTGAACTCAGAACATCAAAACAGGCGGAATGCCGCAAAGCATTTTGCTCGGCGTGCAAACGAATCTGCCTTTAGATTGTCAATGTAATATCTACATGCAAAATGAGTACACTCTATATAATGTAAGAAATAGAAAATGATGTCAGGATTGTCGTGTGTTCGCTGGAAATCAATCTTCACGTAACAAGTATTTTTCTATTGTTACTTCTGAGACAATTTGAGTTTTGTATGAGTAGCGTTATGAGTTTTCACTAAGAAGTTGGAACTGAACCCCTAGATAAACAATATGCAGCAACGTTATTGCTGTGTCTCCACTTATATATTAAAGTTGCTGATAAAATAGATTCCTTCAAGAAACTGGTTATATCAGTGACATTTATCATTCATGCTATAGCATTTATAAATGCTTTTTTTTTTCAAGATATTAGAAATACATCATATAAAAATATGCTTTATTAGAGTTAATTCATCCATATGAATTGTTCATATTGGGATATATTTATTTCAAGATATTTCTGAGAAGCAATCCATAAACATTGGTCATTTTACGAGCGCACTGTTAGAGATACAAATCACATGAAAAATAATACGTAAGGTACTTTAATATATTTAATGTCATAAAGAGACACACTAGAACTAAATTCGTAGTGCCAACAAAATAAAAACTATGTCAAGAATCAATATATTTTCTGTTCGCCTTTTAGCTTTATAGTTTATGCATTAAAAATAGTAACTATAACTTATGCGTAGTTGACGTCCCTGAATTATTAATTTCTCAAGAATTATATTTCCTACGCCAATAACTGGTACAATTTTGCATACTCTTTTACTCTTTTATACGTGTCAGTTATTTGACTGCGGCCATGCTGGAGCACCAGCTTTAGTCGAACAAATCGACCCCAGAACTTATACTTTATAAGCCTAGTACTTATTCTATCGGTCTCCTTTGTCGAACCGCTAGGTTACGGGAAACATAAACACATTAACATCAGTTGTCAAGCGATGGTAAGGGGACAAACACAGACACAAAGACACACGCGCATAAATATATATACATATATACGACGGGCTTCTTTCAGTTTCCGTCTACAAAATCCACTAACAAGACTTTGGTCGGGCTGAGGCTATAGTAGAAGACACTTGACCAAAGTGCCACGTAGTAGGACTGAACCCAAAACCATGTGGCTGGGAAGCAAGCTTCTTACCACACAGCCACGCTGCATGTTTATTATGTGACTATATTGGTCACTATATTGGCAAATACTTTTCACTGATAAGAACAAAATAAGACTTAAACGTACTTGGGGTCATTTCATGTACTTGCTGAAAATAGAAAAAATGTTAGTCGTCGACTAACATGGTTTTATTTTTTCACATCGAATATTTATTAAGTTAACAGTTAACGTTCCATATGTTAAATATCTTAACGCTAATTTATTAATTGTTTTACAAGCAGATGTTTATCAGAAAGTATTTAATCTCCAAAGAATTTTATTTCCCTATCTAGATAAATATACTATATTGCATATTTATTCAGTGATTCTTTCATCGCTAATTTGGCAAGCAGAGTGAAAGCTATATTTCTCAGTAGAGGCCAGAGAAAGTTCAAAATATGTCCGGTATTGTCCCACATATTAGAAGAGAGAAATGAGAAAGAAAATAATATTAATTATAAATAAGTACCATGTGTTTCTCCTCGCCACATATTTGTTTTTAATTACTTTTTATTTTATTTAAATATTCCTTGCATTAAATGTATCAACAAGAACTTCCATTATTTCAATGTTTTTATGATCCCCATTTGTCATTTTACAGTTTAGTTATGACACTGCATTGACAATATATCTCAGTAATAAAACCAACCCAATTTTGCAGCTGCACAGATGATTCATTCGTACACATCAAGTTTTCTTTGTTGGTTTAAAAGGCAATACACAACTTAGTAATTGCTTTTAAAAACAAAAATCTATTCTTGGCAATCAGCAGTTCCTTACCACCGTAACTTACTCTTAACCTAATTAAAAATATTATGCCACGACAAAAAATATTATTATTATTATTATTATTATTATTATTATTATTATATTATTATTATTATTATTATTTGGCCTAATGTTAATTTCAGAAAATATCCTTATCATCATTGTCGTCGCTGTGCTGACGTCATCATTGTCGTCATCATCGTTGTCGACATCATTGTCGTCATCGTCGTTGCCATCGACGTACTGGTTAACATTAATTTTGTGTTGATCATATTAAATCTGGGGATTTAATGACCACAATTCCCCACAGCTACCAGGGGTCTTGTGAAAGTCTCTAACAAATAAGATACTTTGTCTAGTTATGCTTCCGATAGTGGGAGATGCTTTCCCGTTCGAAATAAATTCTACAAGCACGGCTCTGTCATAATATACACAGAGCGACGAAAACGTTCTCCACGTACACGTTCGGCGTCCGAACATTATTGGCTTGTTTAGTTACATGAGAGCAGTCATGGTAATTATGATGGACCCCACTGTTAGCAAATCTGATCTTACCAGGGTGTCGATTTCTGACCCCTTATGTGAAATGTCTTAATTTACTAAATTTTTAACCTGGTTTACCGTCTTAAATTAATTTCCCCGCTTGCTGATCATTGTCCATGTACATCCCTACATTTTTTACGAACTTTCTCTATGATGTGTTTCTGTTTTAAAACGGACTACTTTAATTATAAGAAGAGATGTTACTTTGGTTATAGCTGCCACAGTGGCGAAAAATTTAGGCATTTTTCCTTCTTTTTTTTTCAAAAGCAAAAAATATAAAATAAAAAATAAACTTTTAAAAGAATACAAGGAAACGATTAAATAGTTTGGAAAATTCAAGTACAAGCACAACCACCGAAGACTAATGTCGATATTCATAAAAACATTTTACTGGTTAACAGAACATTTCTTACTGCAATGCTTCAGCCTTCTACCCGTAAATGTGCTGTCGCCTGTTTGTCTTTTTCTATTGCTGCTATAATTGCATCTACTCCTATGAGCTGATTAGGCTCATACCCACTCCACTTAGGTATTCCCCTTCCCACTCTTCTCTCCTGTTATTACCTTTGTTGCGCCTAATCCTACAATACTCCGCACTAACCGTTTTGTGGAAGCACATGGCCTAGTGGTTAGAGCAGCGGACTCGTGGTCGAGGGATCGCGGGTTCCAATCTCAGACCGGCCGATGTGTGTGTTTATGAGCGAAACACCTAAGCTCCACGCGGCTCCGGCAGAAGGTAATGGCGAACTTCTGCTGACTCTTTCGCCACAACTTTCTCTCACTCTTTCCTCCTGCATCATGCAGCTCACCTGCGACGGACCGGCGTCCCGTCCAGGTGAGGAACCTATACACCAAAGAAACCAGGAAACCGTCTCTTATGAACCAGGCACAGCTTGAGAAGGAACAACTAACCATTTTACCTTGTTCCTTCTTCCCACAACATTGTTTTACCATATCTTACCCAAAACTGTTGAATTACAAAGTTTCAAGAGGGATATTAATGATATCAAACTCACCGGTCTTGAATCCAGCAAGTAAAAAAATAAGTATAAGCAATAACATAAGAAGCATCACCACAACCGGCAGAATCATCAACATCTACAAATGTTAATCTCTTGCTACCGTTGCGTAACACGGAGAATTGGTGGATATAAACCAGCACCAGAAATAAGGAAAAACAACTAGAAGAACTACGTCGCATGAGACAAAACCACTTTAGCCAAAGATTTTATTCAAAAATTGCCAGAAGAAAAGTGGTAGCATACTTATGTTTTGCCAAAAATTGTGGAGACCCATAACCCCTCAAACAGGAGTTGGATACAACTCGAGCCGACTTTATGGGAAGAGGTACACTCCACCGAGCAAAGAGGACATAGGGAGTGTATGCTTAATATTAAGAGCTTTCTTAAGTCTCAAGCACTCATTGTGGTCAGAAGATAGATAGATCTTGTGCAGTACAAGACTTATCATAAACTGGCTCTGCGCTATATGAGCAAGAAAAATCCAAGATTTATGACTTAAGATATCAATGCTGACATGAACTTTTGGTTCATTAACACCCTTGCGTAACACTACAGTTAACTGGTGAGGAAAGAAGTAATCTACAACAGGTGGGTCAGTTGGAGCTAGCAGAGCCAACCAAGAAATAATCATATCCGAAAACGGGAAGGCTGTCTCAGATATTTAGACAATTGCGGGAACGGAAACGGGGTGACTCAAACTGGTGATGCAGAGCAGAAGGACCATTTACTGCATGTATGGAAATAAAACCACGTAAGAGATAAAGAAGTTGCGTGAAACACCAAGCAGTACCAGCAAGAACAACAGGCTCCCGAAGTGTAAACGACGAAGTGAAATACTATGGCCATTGCTGCAAACACCACTATTAGCCGTTCCGAGTATGACCACGGCTGAAAATGAGATGCTTCGTCTAAAAACCGGAGATCAACACGATGAAGCATCGAGAACACAAAGTCGTCCAGAGGCGCTACCATCCAGCCTGACCATCTTGTGGTGGTGAAAGGCTAACATAATACTTATTCCCTTCCTGCTTCATTTCCACATGTTTGCTTTCATAACGTCTTCTATGTACGACTGGATCCATGTTGTAATAATCGAGATCATCATCAACATCATTCATCACCATCATCATCACCATCATCATCATTATCATCAACAACAACAACAGTTATCATCATCAACATCACCATCATTATTGGTCGTCTCGCCTCAATGACTTGGTCGCACTGCATGTTAAAATCCCAGAGTATTTTGTAATGTTCGTTTTCCCTTACCCCTTCTGGCTTGTGTTTATACCATTGCTCGGTTTTCTCGAAGTTTGCTCTCTCGAAGTTTGCAACAGCCAGTGGACATATCTGGCCATACTGTCGTTATTATTATTGTTGTTGTTGTTGTTGTTGTCGTTGTTGTTGCTGTTGTTATAATAATTATAATAATAAGTATTATTATTATTATTATTATTATTATTATTATATTATTATTATTATCATCATCATCATCATCATCATTATTATTATTATTATATTATTATTATTATTATTATTATTATTATTATTATTATTATTATTATTATTACTGTTGTTGTTGTTAATATTATTATAATAATAATTATTATTATTATAACGGCGAGCTGGCAGAAGCGTTAGCTCCCAGGACGAAATGCTTAGCGATGTTTCGCCCGTTGCTACGTTCTGAGTTCAAATTGCGCCGAGGTCCGCTTTGCCTTTCATCCTTTCGGGGTCGATAAATTTAGTACCAGTGAACCTCTGGGGTCGATGTAATCGACTAGTCCTCTCTCTACCAAACTTCAGATCGTATGTTTTCAGACATAAGAAAGGATTGTTATTATTATTATTGTTTTTACTGGATTTTACTATGTCAACACTAATTTCTCACTACTTCCCTTTGGATTTACAATTTGTTGACACTTCAGCGTTGCTGATTTTTATTTTTTGTCAACATTACTGTCAAGCGTGCTGAACAAATATGTTTCTTTTTTCTTTTCTTTTTTATTATACATTTGGGGGTTAAATTCATTTAACTTTTTTTATTCTCTTCTTTTTTTTCCTTATACTCTTTCTGCTTCGCTTCATGCAAAAATGTTTGCAATATGAGTGACGTTATGAAAGTAAGCGGCAATTTCGATAACTGTGGTGTCTTCCATGTACGCGCGCACGCACATGCACACACACACACACACACACACACACACACACACCACACACACACACACTTTCTCTATCGGATGAAAATTTTTTGAATATTTTTGATAGTACAAACAATTCTGATATTTTGGGAAATAACACTGATATAACAGACATTGATAATTTTCAGTCCAAACGTCTGCTGAATGCAGAATGCAAGACTTTCAATAGTTAAGAATTTTAAACTAAAATATCATCAGAAAAAGGCTTTTGTTGTTAGTAGAGTCGATGTTACTTCACAGATTAACGTGATCCTTGAGAGATCTACTGGGGACGACTTACATTTCGTGCAATACCTCGAAGAGAGGGGTGGTTGTATACGTGATTTTGGCGGGATCTGGAGCAATTTTCATCAATCTAAAGCATTGTCATAGCAGCATCGAGTAGAAAGCTGCAGATATGGATAGACGGTCTCCCATCAGAACTGTTTTGATCTTACTGTCAGTTTTCCATGGGCTGTCCTTTTCATCGATCTTTTACCACTGTACGAAACTTTGATGTTTTTAGAGGGATTCCTTTCAGATGTGGAAATAAGAGAGCCCTGTATTCGTACGTGATGATGTCATAGGTAATACTTTATAGCATAACGGAGATCGAGGTTGAAGAATATGGGAATAAATTTTCTGTAAAGAGGGTTGAAAATGGGAGACTGGAGGATTAGTGGATAGGTACCACGTGCAAAGAGTAGAAGCAGATGGATATTGAGTAGCCATATATTCTTTGCTTCATTAAGC
This sequence comes from Octopus sinensis, assembly GCF_006345805.1. Lineage (NCBI taxonomy): Eukaryota > Metazoa > Mollusca > Cephalopoda > Octopoda > Octopodidae > Octopus > Octopus sinensis. The sequence goes on from NC_042997.1 coordinate 58,850,236, forward strand.
ATGTCTGTTTGTAATATTGGTCTCAAATTTTGGCACAAAGCCACCAACCTCGGGGGTTGGGGATAAGCCGATTACATTGACCCCCCCCCCCCCGTGCTCAACTGGTGTTTATTTTACCGACCCGAAAGGGTGAATGGCAAAGTGGACCCCGGTGGGTCCACTTTGCATAAAGACGGACGAAATGTGGCTAAGCATTTTGCCCGGTGCGCTAATGGTTCTCTCAGCTCGCTGCCTTACAGTATTTAGTTACGTCATTTTATGTTTCGTAAATTCAAACCCTGTCGTCGTACTCGACTTTGCTTTTCATACTTCTGGGATCAATAAAATCCTGAAACTGGTTTTAATATTTTCAACACACAAAATGTGTGGAGCTGAAAAGAAGAGAGAAACTTCTGTTGTTTATTACTTCCTTAGAATTAGTAACAACACCAGTAACACCGTGCAACTGATCAGAATATTGTTTTTATATAAACACAGCGTTTACGAATCGTATGCATTCCGGTAGTTAATATCTTCAGATTAACAACATTTTCAAAGATGGCAGTTAATTTCAATTTTTTTTTTAATGCTCTTCATGTTTACAGTGTAAACCACTTTCGTATGAACCATTGCATTCGATAAAAGCTATTTATTAATTTCACCATACACTGTCTTCTTTTAATGGCGTATTTACAATAGCTTTATGGCTTCATATATATTCGGCAGTAAATTAAGATCCGGCGGTAAAGCCATCCAAAAATAGGCTTCTGTATTTGCGGATATATGTATCTATACTCTTTATTTACGCGTGTATTAAATTTAGTATGTGTAGGCGTACATCTTTCTGTGGGTATTTTTGATACTTACTAATGCGTTTCAGTCTAATTGGATTTATTAAGTGTTCTCCTCTTTGCACGTCTTAGTTTGTTGATATGACTCTGTGTACGCTTCTGACTGCCAACAATTATATAGTGTATGTGGTACGTGCATGTGTATGCTATCAATGCGAATGCTTTAAACGCATCTGTCTTCCTTCTCTATAGTGGCATGCCAACATCTTTACGTATAAATATATGTACAGAGGCGTAGGTGTAGCTGTGTGGTAAAAAGTTTGCTTTCCAACCACATTGTTCCGATTTCAGTCCCACTGCGTGGCACCTTGGGCAAGTATCTTTTACTATAGCCTCGAGTCGATCAAAGCCTTATGGATGGATTTGGTAGACGGAAACTGAAAGAAACTCGTCGTGTGTGTGGTGTATGTGTGTGTATGTGTGTCTGTATGTGTTCGTGTCTGTGATTTCCCACACCACCGCATGGTGTATTTGCGTCCCCGTAAGTTAGCAGTTCAGCATAAGGGACCGAAGGAATAGCACCAGGATTAAGATAAAAATAAGTATTGAGGTCAATTCGTTTGACTGAAACTCTTCGAGGCCCTGCCCCAGCATGGCCGCAGTCCATTAAAAAGTATAGGTCTGATTCTGTAGATACTGAATATATTGTTTATAATAATAATAATAATAATAATAATAATAATAATAATAATAATAATAATAATAATAATAATAATAATCTTAAGAATAAAAATTACGGTAGGAAAAATCCAATATTAATAAAGTTGATATTTAGAAAAGCGTATATATAAATAATTGAAAGAATAGATCAAGAAATATTATTTAGTATAATGCACCATTCACATATTCAATAGCTACCGATATTCCTCGAAAATTCTTTGCTGCACTAGATAGGTATTTCCCACATTCAAGTAAATATTGGAAATTATTTAATTGCCATAGTATAAAGTTTTCGTATTCAAAAACTAGAAATTTAGCTGAGATTACAGCAGCACTCATGGAACAGAGAATTACGGAATATGTCAATTTTGAATCTATAAATCAGAGTAAAATAGATAATGTATATTGTAAATATCTAATGATAATTGTCTTGAGTTTCGATTTTTTAAGTAATTACAACTCTGAAAATACAGTTATATTATCGCCTAGCTTTAATATTAATTGTTGTAATAATCCCGCCATAACACCTAATTCTGAGAGGAGGACTAGTAGAAAATTCTTTTAACTATGAGTACCAAATACAAGTGAATAAATGCCTGTATAATTCTAAAAACAAACTGTATGCCGTTTAGAAAATCAGTCCTTAAGGGAAAATATAATCTGTCGATGTAAGATAATAACAGGAGCTCGTAAGTATTATTACATTGGTTCATCTGCTGCAATTTCGAAATCTAGATTTCATAATCAGTGTCATTCATTTAAGTATAGAAGAAAATGTAATTCTACAAATCTTAGTAAATGGTATTGGTCTTGAAAAAGCATTTCTATAGAGGTATGGGACTAAAAAACTCAGAAGTATTAGTAGCAGACAATATTACTGAGCTTTTTGCATTATATGCTTCCCTTTTTATGATGAGTACCGCAGTATTGAGGCTTTCTATAGTATATCCACGTTAAGTAAGATATGCAGATTGCTATTATGTACTATACTGCTTCCGTCGCTAATACTGACTGTGTGTGGTGTGGGTGTGTTTGTGTATGCACGTGTGTGCATGTATATGTGTGTGAGTTTGGGTCTGTGACTGTTTCCCCACCATCATTTGAAAACTGATGTTGGTCTGTGTACGTTTCCATAAATCAGCGGTTCGGCAAATAAGCACAAGACTTTAAAAATAAGTACTACGGTCATTCAATTTTACTAACACTTACCTATTTTCCATTACATTTCAGACAGACTCAGAGCTGAGTTGCTGAAGCAACTATATCATTATAGCAAATATTCTGCTCAGTACCACAGTCTGCTTGTCATTTTCTTGACCTTAACCACTTCAACATGTCTCTTAGCGGCTGACAATATGTGCATCTCTGATCATGAGCAGGAGTAGCAGGGAGCATCAGAGCCATGTGTTGAGAGGAATTGGGGTTTGAATAAATGTAACAAAATCAAAGATTGAAGGACATAACAGTTGCTGCCCAAGGACAATAATTACCCACAGTGTAATT
>NC_042997.1:58855728-58888228 GCF_006345805.1 Octopus sinensis
AGGCTAGGAGTCCTTCACTCCCAATGGTTTAACCGCGCGATCGGGTATTCAGTTCGATTATTTCTATGTCCCTGCGCATGATACAGCCTTAAGCCTTAAGGGGAAAAAAATACACATTTATCGGATGACCGTTGACTCTCAACATACATTTGTTTATACATACATTTGTTTATACCTTTCAGACTGCTTCTCATTCATATTAAAATTTACTGTGTGATATGAAACGATGGGATATACCAGCATATGGTTCTCGCATCATGTTGCATATAGTCATAGACAGTGATTTAGCTTGCGTCTGGCCTCATTTCGAGTACGTGGTATTGACAAGTCATAAAAATGACGAAACGTTAATGTCTACAGCTCCTGCAACGGGACCTGACACGAGTTAGCTCGCTTGGCTATGAATTCCCGGTGTTTTAACATCAGGTGAACTGACGAGAAGATATTCTCTTGCGCCTATAAATCGCAGCCTGCCCACGAACTTGGCGAAACACTCCAACTACTCTACACCTTTCAATGCCATGTATGACATAAGGTTTACAAATCTAACGGAGGCCTCAAAAGAAATTTTAAGATCCACAAAGTTCAGAACTTAACTACAGCTCTTTGTTGTCCAAATCAGATATGCAATCTATGTGGGTGTCTTTTCAATACATTGTCTGGTCTAAAAAGCCACATCAGATGCCATGATGGATCTTAGGTGATCAAACTCTGCGTAAGGAGAAGACAACCACCATATATATTGAGTTGGCAAGAAAGTAATTTTGCTTTTCGCAAATAGACAGATTTACAATTTTCTGAATGACTTTTGTCAATGTTATATTTTTTTTTCCTTTTCACATTTGATAACCGTTACTTTTAGTTTACTTATTTCAGTTTCGATTTTAACAGAAATGAACATTTTCGCCATATTTTCCTTTTTTTATTTCCGTAAAGGCAAGAAAGCTACTGAAGCTCACAAAGAGATATGTGAAGTTCACAAAAGCATTAGCTTAACAGAATGCACATGTGAAAAATGGTTTTAAAATACCGTTCTGGGGATTTATAACTTAAGAGTTTGGGATATATATATGTATGTATGTATGTATGTTTGTTTGTATGTATGTATGTATGTATGTATGTATGTATGTATGTATGTATATGTGTATGTATGTAAGTATTATGTATGATGTACATATATATATGCATAAATATAAATACACACGTGTGTATATATATACATATACAGGCACCCACATATCTAGATATATATAGGTGTGTGTATATGTATATATATACATATATAAAATAAATAAATGCGCCCTTTTTAGAGCCTAGCTAGGCACATGGGCCCGGTTTCCCGATTTCTATGGCGTATGTGTTCCCCAGCTGGACGGTACGCCAGTCCATCGCAGCGTTCCTCATTTTTGCCAGCTGAGTGGACTGGAGCAACGTGAAATGAAGTGTTTTGCTCAAGAACACAACGCGTCGCCCGCTTCAGGAAACGATCATGATTCTAACACTCTAACCACTAAGCCGCGCGCCTCCACATATATACACATATTCACATGTATATATATAGACGTACACATGCTCGCGCATATATACAAAAGATATGCATACACACACACACACACACATGCACGCACATATATCTATGAAGGGATAGGGGATGCCGAAAAAATTCGGAAAGTGGTGGTTGAATGATAAGGTTTCAAGATGACCATATGTACAATAGCAAGAAGCCAAGTGTTTATATATATGTGCATTTGTGTACATATATATATATATAAACATATGCGCTCACACGCACACACGCACACACACACACAACACACACACACACACACACAACACACACACACCACACACACACACACACACACACCACACACACACACACACACACAAGTTGAAATCACAAATAATGGGAACACTCAGAATTCAAACTGTTGTTACTTTTTGGGCTGGTGTTACGGTCGATTTATTTCAGAGAATATGAGCATTTGTATTAAGATTCTCGATAGATTCTTTTAAGTATTCAGTAAGAAAAGGAAAGGTTGTGTCCATGACTTTTGATGTCTTTCGTTGATACGTGAAGTCGTTGTAGATGAGAGCTAATCTTATCTTCTTTCTGCTTGTAGTGAAGACGTGGACGGGGAATGAATGTCAACTGGCTTCATGCTTGAGTTGGAAGGACTGAACGAAGAATTTTGGACGAGAACAAAAGGTGAGTAACAGTAGCTTAAATGAATGGAAGAAGTATGAATGCATCTGTTTGGTTTCTGTGAAAGATTTTATGAAGCGTCCTAATTCAGAGCTGTTGATGTTATCATAGTGTATCGATAAAATTTCTGTAAGTGCAAGATGGCGGGCTGGCTGAATTGTTAACGAGTCGAACAAAATGCTTGGCGGTATTTCTTCCGACTTTACGTTCCATATTTTAGCTTTCTATAGCAATTCTAATATTGGTGGTTACGATGACGACGGCGATTGGTGAGAAGGAGGCGGGGAGGAGCAGTGAATCAAAATATGTTAATGGTAGCTATATTTTTGTACTTCTTGTAATATTTTGTATGTACGAAGGTCGGTGAGCTGGCAGAATCGTTAGCCACGCCGGGCAAAATGCTTACCAACATTTCCTCTGTATGTTCTGAGTTCAAATTGCGCCGAGGTCCACTTTGCCTTTCATCCTTTCGGGATCGATAAAATAAGTATCAGTTAAACACTGGAGTCAATGAAATCCACCTGCCCCTCCCCCGAAATTGCTAGCCTTGTGCCAAAATTTGAAACCAATGTTTCTGTACATATGTGACAAAGGAAATGAATTGCTTGGGTTGATTTAGACGGAAAGAAAAGAAATTCCGTTGAGTTTTCAAATAAAAAGAATTTTTATTTTTATTATTATCAAACCAAGTATTGTCGATAATATCAACGCCAAGAAAAGACGTTTATACCAACTTAGTTCAAAGTTCATATGAGATAAATAACCGTAGACGCCGTCGTATGATTTTAGCAACTAACTGGTTTAGCTGTGTCGTTGTTGTGGTCATCCATTATCTTGACTGTTATGGACACTGCTCGCGGATGACCAGTTTAAAGCGTGTGTCACTAATCGCAACTAACAGAGAGACACTTCTATTTATAGCGATTTTTCAAAGAGAAAACGGCGCCAAAAGTGGGAATTGTTTATGAAATCCTTGTGCGAGTGGTTATCACTGACGTCATCAATAGTTGAGCGAATCTTGTTCATTTTGTTTACTTGTTTTTGCATCGTATGCACTGATTTCGGATCGATTTCTAGACATTGATTTGGTATCTAGGATTGCCACATATTCCTGCTTGAGAACTCATTTTCCGGTGAAATAACTGGTAATAGTCAACTGAACAAAATAAGAATGGTGTAGGAAGTGACGATATGAAGTATGTACAAGAATGTGCATTAGGACAGAAATGTTGGTTAAATTACATAAATGGCCAGCCAGTGATGTAACTGAAAACAGCTGGAGTATTGCCAGAAGACTTTTCTGTGGACTTTTAGTGCTATCTTATATGGGAAGCACTGCCCAAGTTTGAGGTACAAAAATCTGCACAGTCAAGAATGTGAAAAGTTGGTAAGAACCAGAAATGTAGTTGAAAGTTAGGCAGATTATGATTGTAAAAATAGTAGGAAAGATCGAATTGAGAATGCTCGTATGTATGTGAATCAGGTGAGTGCAACTAAATGTGTGAATGTGTGTGAGAGTGAATGTCTGAATGTGTGAACGTGTGTGAGTGAGTGAGTGAGTCATACATAGTTATATACATTTACACCAGTGCAGTGTCTAGCTATGTGTTGCTAGTTAGCATATTCATATAAATTTGAATATGGTATCTGTAATCTATATTAATTTACATTGTATAGTGAACCAATTCATCTATTTGTAAGCTTAGGAATAAAAGCAGTTGAGGTTGGCGGGCATATTCTAACCATAGTAATTTAACGTATACTTCTAACAATAAATCTGCTTTCTAAGTTCCTGTGTGCGTGCTGTGCATGCGGCGCGTGCTTGTGTGCATGTTAAATTTGTGTGAATACATACATGTCGATATGTGAATACGTACATGTCAGATACGTGCTTGTGCGGACAGAAAGAAAATGAAATCAATAAGAAAAGGCTAACCTTGTTGAAAATAAAAGAACAAAAGCTTTTTCTTTTTTAACTACTGCACTGGAAGAAGTAGTTGCTGATTAAATCTATTTCTTGTCGCTGGAGCAAATAGAGGCATTAATGGAGGTGTTGATATTATTGAATCTATTTGTGTAGGCGGTGGGTTAATGTTGTTTGAGACTCAATGAGAGCTGATTTAAGGTGGTGATGCTGACTGAGTCTTTTTTGAAGGTCTTTGTCTCGTTTGGGGATTTCATTGTTACATCAACTTAACCTGTTCCGAAAATCGTAGAAATATGAGGGAAATTGTACATGTACAAGCTGGACAGTGTAGAAATCAAATTGGTGCTAAGTTTTGGGAAGTAATATCAGCTGGCATGGGAACAGGGAAAGCAACACGAGAAAGAGGAACTCATTGATCGCGATGGCGGATATCGGTGATGTTGAGTGTCGTATACCGACATCTTGTATGTATTTTCTGTTTTCGGAATATCTAATATATACACATATTTTCAATGATTTAGGGTCAATGATTTATCAACCTTTGATATCATTATTGTTTCTGATTACATCTTGACTTTTTGATTTTAATTTAAATGCTAGTGTCACATTGCCGGAAGCTGGTAATAAGGATAGTAATAATGCATTAGCTCACAGTGGGCGTATTACTTTTAATTCTCCAATCAGCTGTTGTTTTTTCGAAACGGAAATGCTACTGACTACGATGGACAGATTAATTAAAATATGGTTCCATTTATCTGTTTCTTTCCTTTTGTTTTATAGGTTTTGTTTCTTTTTTTTTAATGTTGAGGATAATGATAAATGATAATATTCTAAAAGAAAATCTTTAATGATGATGACGAGGATGATGATGATAAAAATAATGACGACGATGATTACGAGGAGGAAAAGGAGGAGGTCACTGAGATGGTGACAGCGATGACGACGACAATGACGATGCTGAAGTGTCATCAGTATCGTTACCATTATCGGCAGCAACTGCAGCTGCAGCATTAGCAGCAACGACAACGGCAATAACACTTTCATAACGTATCGACGATAACATCTATTTCCAGCTTCTTTCAAGACAGCCCTTGTGTCAGTTGCTCTCTTCTAGCCAGTGGAGTTATTAAGAGATTTCTAGCGTCTTCGACAAACTGTAATTACGTTGCCATAAATGCTATCATACCCCCAGTTGTCATTGGGTACAGTTGTCACTCAAATATTCTATAGTTGTTGTGATTGTTGTTGTTGTAGTGGTGGTGGTAGTGGTGATGGTGAGTTGCGGTGACATTAGTGGTGATGGTGGTTGATTTTATAGTCCTCGTTGAGATTTTGATAGTTACTGTTACCGTGTTTGAGATAACGATTGTGATTTGCTGAAAATAGTAATCAATGTGACAATGCTTGTTATTTTGACATCTGTTGTGATGATTATTCTCGCGGCATCGTGATGGTGGCTGTAATTGATGAGGTGGTGGTTTATGGCTGTTATTATTGTAGCCGAGATTGTGGGAGTGATGTTTAAATGGTCGGTTGTAATAGAGGTGTAGTAAATGAGCAGTGTCCACGATATCAGGTGTTTCGTCAGTAAAATCGTCACCATTGATATTCAGATTGAATTTCAACTAATTTCCTGCAGAAATAAAAAAAATTAACTAGAAGGAAATTCCAGGTGACTGCAGTTCCAGGGAGCAAAGATTAAAAAAAAGAAAATTTGTGGAGATTTGGATTGTCCAGGGATGTGGAAGCATCAATTGGGTATACATACATACATACGTGTGGTAAGAAGCTTGCTTCCCAACCACATTGTTCCGGGTTCAATCCTACTGCGTGGCACCGTGGGCAAATGTCTTCAACTATAACCTCGGGTCGACCAAAGCCTTGTGAGTAGATTTGGTTGAGGAAACTGAAAAAAGCTCGTCGTATATATATAATATATATATATATATAAACATATGTGTATATTTGTGCGTTTGTGTTTGTGTTTGCTCCTCCATCATCACTTAACAACCGATGTTTATGTGTTCACGTCCCCGTAAAATAGCGGTTCGGCAAAAGACACTGATAGGATAAGTACTAGGCTTAAAAGAATAATTCATGGTGCCGATTTGTTTGACTAAAACCCCTTAAGGTGGTGCTCCAGCATAGCCGCAGTCAAATGACTACAGCAAGTGAAAGAATATATATATGTATATATGTATATATGTATATATATATATATATATATATATATATATATGCATACGTACGTACATACATACATACATACATACATACATACATACATACATACATACATACATACATACATACATACATATGTATGTATGTATGTAGCGAGACAGTCAGAGAGACAAAGAGATTGATATATGTATGTATGCATTGCTACTCGATGCTAACACACACACATATAATCTTTTTGATGCGACTCTACTCTATACTGTTTTCTCTCCCATCCTTTTCTCTAATTCCCTTTTTCTTCCCTTCACAATTTTCTGTCTTTCTCTCTCTCCCCATCTTTCTCTTTTTCTCTCTCTCTCGTTGCTCACACGTGACCATCGTCCATCTTTCGTTTCTTCACTTGATTATCTTTCTTTTCTTTCAGAACTGTCCTAAGGACTGGACGTATTCTATTTATTTCTTCTATCTTTTCTCTTTTCAAAGAAAATATTTCTCCTGCGTTCGCTATTTTACCCTCGTTCTGTTCTGATGACCCTCCTTGTTTGTTTTCGTACGGTTTCCTTGTATCTCTCCACTGTCCTGTTTTTGCCCCCAACTTTGAACTTCCATAAATCGCAAATTTTATTTTGGTACTTACGGAAACAACCGTCTTCAAAGTCGCATATTGTAGTTCAGTGCTCGAAATGAGGAGTAGATAGACAGCTGACAACTGATGAAGGGTTATTCTTTGTGTTACTTGTCCTGTTTTCCATTTGTTTCTCTAGTTGTTTGCGTATTGAACTCATTTGTTTCCGTATTTCATATTGTTTACTGTTGGTGACGTCCTGTACCTATATATATCGGTTGTCAAGCGATTTTGGGAGGACAAACACGCACACACACACACACACACACATACATACATATATATATATATATATATATATATATATACACACATATATATATATATATATATATATATATATATATAACGTTTCCGTCTACCAAATCCACTCACAAGGCTTTGGTTGGCCCGAAGCTATAGTAGAAAACACTTGCCCAAGGTGCCACACTGTGGGACTGAACCCGGAACCATGTAGTTTGTAAGCAAGCTACTTACCACACAGCCACTCCTACGCCTATATGAATACTAAACAAATACAAGGTAGATAGATAGATAGATAGATAGATAGATAGATAGATAGATAGATAGATAGATAGATAGATAGATAGATAGATAGATAGATAGATAGATAGATAGATAGATAGATAAACAAGACGATTTCCTGCTGATATGCAAGTTTCCTTTATTTACAGTGCGTAATTAGTCCTTGTAAATAAGACGAGCAAGTTTTAGATTTGGTAACTGTGAAGCAAACAACCATATAGAAACTAATCACATTGCTTTTTTTTTTTTGCCTTTTTTGTTTGTTAATAACAAAATCAAAAAAGGAAAATACAGTAGCTATGATATTGTAGGTCTTTCCAGAATAGCGATACTCATATGATTGATTTTTCAGATTGAACATATAACTCGATGTTCCCCAGTAAGAAAAATACTTGAGCAGGGAGGGAAGTCTAGTGGGGTGCATTTCTAGGGAGAAGAATTATATTAAAAACAAGGATTTTCAACATGGAGCATACGTTCCATCGGTGGGGTCTGGGAAAATTGTAATAAGACGTGGTACCGTAGTCGACAGACACAAGGTTTGCATTAAAATGATTCATTTTCTTTTTCTTAGTAAATAATGTACATTTTTTATGTATTCTGTCTGTACTTAATAAAAGAGTTACTGGTTGATTCTTTTTGTATTAAATAATTATAAAATATCATAAATAAAGTTGTTTTTTTTTCCAACCACCGGTGGGGCATGCATTTTTCTGGAAAGTTATTGTAGCGCCTGGGAGAAAATAAGTTGAGGACACTGATCTAAAACGTTTATTGCGGCATTTCAGAGATGCTAGGTGATTCAGTGAATCTTTTTGTGAGTGAGTGAGTGAGTAAGTGAGTGAGTGAATGAGTGAGTGAGTGAATGAGTGAGTGAGTGAGTGAGTGAGTGAGTGAGTGAGTGAGTGAGTGAGTGAGTGAGTGAGTGAGTGAGTGAGTGAGTGAGTGAGTGAGTGAGTGAGTGAATGAGTGAGTGAGTGAGTGAGTGAATGAGTGAGTGAGTGAGTGAGTAAACGAGCCAGCGCGAGCGTGCGTGCGTTCATGAGTGTTCATAAATCAGATGAATGGCTTTCTTGCCTTCCTTTCAATACGGTCTTGAATATGTTGGTGCTATTGTTGCTTAGTTCGGGGTTTCATAAGCTGACAAATATTACACAAGTCTGCATTTTTAAATGAAGTAAATGATGATTGTCAACTTATACGTGATTGTGAACCATTTTTTAATGGTGATTTCAAATGTTTTTAGTTCTTGCCTTAAGCGTACAGATTTTGCACAAATGGCTGCCAAAGATAAGATGATTTTTTCCTGTCATTCATTCCTGTTTATGGGTGACTTTTAGATAAAAAATATGATGAAATTAAGAACAAATGACTTGAACAATAATGAACAAGATATGAATAGCATGTAGGCTTACACATTGACTAAAAATATTTTCTTAATACACTTACCATGGCTTTAAAGTAATTTTAATCCTTTTCAAACTTCCTTTGCTTTGGTTTCCTTCCAGCTTTTGGTAGTTGCCTGCAGTCTCTCTTTAGGGTCCAGCAGTAACCCGCCATCATGCTTACATTCCTCCATACACACCATTGGTACCTCCGCTTCATTTCTTTAATGTCCTGGTGAAATCTCTGACTGTGCTCTTCACTTAGATTACCAAGGTACTCAGGAAAATAATCGCGATGTGAGTGAAGAAAGTGCATTTTAACATTCATGTTGCACCCAAGCTTTTTGAAGTTTTGCAAAAAGCTATCAACTGTGACTTTGTAATTTGAACACTTATTGTTTCCCAAAAAGTTCTCGACAACATACTTGAAGCTCAACCATACCTGCTTTTGAGACTTATTCCAATATTCCTGCTTTAAATTTCTCACTGGTTATATTTGGGAACTTTTTTGAGAGATACTGCAAACATGGCTCATCTGCAGACAAAGATTTAACGAACTGTTTCATCAAACTCAAATTGATGTGCAAAGGTGGTAGCAGTACCTTTGTGCCGAATGTTTTTTGATCCTGTTAACAAACTTCTCCTTTGTGGCCAGTTTTTAACCATCCAGTGCTTTTCTTTAGCTCTGATGTCCCATTCCTATAAGAAACATGCATTTTTGTGTAGCCTGCCTGCTGGCTTAAAAGCATACCTATAATTTTGAAAATTCCCACACTTGCCAGTGGTATTCTGCATACTTTATATTTAACAAAAGTTCTTTTACATTTTCATGTTTCCTTTAGTTGTACAGAATTTTCCACTAGAATGGATGAATACTTATTTTCATTGTGTAGCAAGACAGCCTTCAAGCTTCTTTTGGAGGAACCAATGAATAGCCTCCATTCTGAGAGATTGCTCTCGATCTCAAAATAGTTTAGCGAGTTTGGAATAGCATAGCAAAACACCAGATTCATCCCCAACAAAGAATGCTAACAACACGTGTTCTTTCATTTTTTTAACCTATAACCAAGAAGTCCCGCTGCATCCTTTGGTAGGTTCAAATCTCTCACCAAATCATTGAGCTCTTCCTGTGTGAATAACTGCAGACGTGCGATTTTCTCTTCTTCATTACTATCTGACGTGTAAAAACTAACAATTCCTTTGTATAAGCTTAGATTCGAAACCCAATCTTAGGATTCTCGCTCGTCTGAGACACCACTGACCAAATAGGCGCGAAAGAATTTTCTTTGTCCTGTCAAAAAATGACAAATCGTCTCCCTTTGACCTACGACCTCAGCCATGTCAGGCGAAGTTCAAATTGACAGGAGCTGACCTATTTAGACACAATCTCTCCTGCTGTATGCCTGTCTTTCTAGCTGTCACGGCTGTTATAAATACCGTGGTCAGCAAAGGGACAGACAGGAAGAACCTGGGACGAAGACGGACGCGCACGAGATAGCCGACCAGTATTTTCTCAGATGAACGACGCACACACAGACACAAAACATATTCAGTTCTGCCACATCATATCACAGATGTATCCTGTTGTTTTTATTCTTCTCAACTCGTAGCAGTTGGCAACGAATTAATGTAGTGAAAAATTGTTTGCACCAACAGCAAATGCAATTCCCGTATATAAATTATTTAAACTATAAATCGATGTCATTCAATTATCTATTTCGAAGGCATCCACATGCCTATCGCACCTGCTTACCTCAACACATTCTGATACACATCTTTAACCACTACATTTGGTGACCCCGTCAAATAATTGCAATCTTCCCTTGAACCAGCTTCACCAACTTAATTGCATTTAGAAAATTAAGACATTTCTTTTGTACTGTGGTTAAATTTTACATATCAGCACTACATTTGGTGATCCCGTCAAAGAATCACAGCTTTCACATCAACCGGCAATGAATTAGAACTGGAAAATTCCAGCGACTAATCGGCACATAATGGCTCTCCCAGAACAGAACCCAGCGGCGAACACATCCACGGTCGACATGGCATTCCAGGCAGCGATTCCTTCCGCCAATCCTTTCCTTTCGTCGTCCAGTGCTTCGGAACTTTCCGACTTGCGTGCATTGGTGACTCAGCGGGTGTCACAGATATAGGCCCTGACAGAGCAGATACAGGCCCTATCACTTGGTACAATACAAATCCTGTATATAAATTATTTAAACTATAGAGCGATGTCATTCCATTATTTACTTCGAAGGCATCCACATGCCTATCGCATCTATTTACCCCAATACATTCTGATACACACCTTTAACCACTACAGATGTAACATTCGTTTGTTAATAACAAAATCAAAAAAGGAAAATACAGCAGCTATGATATTGTAGGTCTTTCCAGAATAGCGATACTCATATGATTGATTTTTCAGATTGAACATATAGCCCGATGTTCCCCAATAAGAAAAATACTTGAGCGGGGAGGGAAGTCTAGTGGGGTGCATTTCTAGGGAGAGAATTATCTTAAAAACAAGGATTTTCAACATGGAGCATACGTTCCATCGGTGGGGTCTGGGAAAATTGTACTAAGACGTGGTACCGTAGTCGACAGACACAAGGTTTGCATTAAAATGATTCATTTTCTTTTTCTTAGTAAATAATGTACATTTTTTATGTATTCTGTCTGTACTTAATGAAAGAGTTACTGGTTGATTCTTTTTATATTAAATAATTATAAAATATCAAAACTAAAGTTGTTTTTTTCCAACCCCCGGTGGGGCATACATTTTTCTAGAAAGTTATTGTAGCGCCTGGGAGAAAATAAGTTGAGAACACTGATCTAAAACGTTTATTGCGGCATTTCAGAGATGCTAGGTGATTCAGTGAATCTTTTTGTGTGAGTGAGTGAGTGAGTAAGTGAGTGAGTGAGTGAGTGAGCGAGTGAGTGAGCGAGTGAGTGAGTGAGTGAGTTAGTGAATGAGTGAGTGAGTGAATGAGTGAGTGAGCGAGCGAGTGAGTGAGTGAGTGAGTGAGTGAGTGAATGAGTGAGTGAGTGAGTGAGTGAGTGAGTGAGTGAGTGAGTGAGTGAGTGTGTGTGTGAGTGAGTGAGTGAGTGAGTGAGTGAGTGAGTGAGTGAGTGAGTGAATGAGTGAGTGAGTGAGTGAGTGAGTGTGTGAGTGACTGAGTGGTTACTTGGCTCTCACCACACCATTGGTATACCAAAGGGCATTTCTTTTGTCTTTCCAGAATCTCTTTCGTCTTTCCCTTCCACACAAGTGTGACATGCTTTGTGTGGAGCCCAAGGTTTGTCTTCATCACTAAGTTTAACACCAAAATAAGCGAAGTATAAATTTTTTACAAGATCAATCATATTTTATCTCTGCTTAATGACAACATATCTGCCACAAATGTAGCCGAATATGTCTGGCTTGTTCACGCACTTACGTCTATATGCACTCATTTTAAAGGGAGTTTATAAGTATCACCAACGACGCCTCTAAACTACTAAAACAACACTAAAGCATCAGTTAGCAATTCTGTACACAGCTTTTCAAGGTCACGTCGTCTGTCAGAGTTGCCAACAACTGTTTAATAAACTTTATATTGGCTGCTAGTCAGCATTGTTTTATAACAATCTATTTTGTTGAGCAAAATAAATCAGATAATCACTGTCATCTGATTCTCCGATACATTAATACAGAAAAAATATATAGCTTTATTACAGAAAAACTAGACGTGATGGAGAAAAACTAATAACAGATTTGAAATCAGCGTAAAAAATTGCCTTAAAAAGTTATGTCGACATTTAAACATCAAAAATCATGCAGACTTGTTATTCTCTACCCAACAAAATGTATTATCTTTTATCTTTTATTTGTTTCAGTCATTGAATTGTGGTCATGCTGGAGCTCAGTTATGGGAACGTAAACAAATCAACACCTGTTGTCAAGTGGTGGGGACAAACACACACACACACGCACACACACACACACATGTTGTAAGAAGTTTGCTTTCCAAACACATGGTTTTGGGATCAGTACCACTGCGTGACACCCTGGGCAAGTGCCTTCTACTATAGCCTCTGGCCGACCAAAGTCTTGTGAGTGTATTTGGTAGATGGAAGCTGAAAGAAACCCGACGTATATATATATATATATATTATATATATATATATGTGGTGTGTGTGTGTGTGTGTGTGTGTGTATTTGTGTGTCTGTGTTTGTCCCCCCACCTCGCTTGACAACCGATGTTGGCGTGTTTAGCGGTTCGGCAAAACAGACCGATAGAATAAGTACTAGGATCGTTTGTTCGACTAAAGGCGGTACTCTAGCATAGCTACAGTCAAATGACTGAAACATATATATGTGTAATAATATATGTGAAATAATATGTGTAAATATATATATATATATATATATATGTATATATATTATATGTATATATATGTATGTATATATATATATATATATATATATATATATATATATATATATATATATATATATATATATATATATATATATATATATATATAAATATTTCAAATAAGAAAATGGAGAAGCACATTAGTTGGTTCATCAACTTTAGGCTATTAAAATGTTGACTTATTTATGTATCAAAACGACAACATAATAACATACATACATATAGTATATTATTCAATGCATATAAGATAAGAATACAATTAGCTATTAAAAAACATGAATATAAATTATTAAAATCACTTACAGCTGTTTCAGCCAATGGATAATAGCAATTCATTGTGCCTATAGTTGATGAACCAACTAATGTGCTTCTCCATTTTCTTATTTGCAATATAAATTAATGGTAAAATATTTCTTTACTTTCACTCATTTAATACAATAAGTGAGTTTATTGCATTGCAATTAAAAACACTTGTGTCTTAATAATTGGGTATTATACCAACAGTATATTGGATAAGTATTATCCCTTAGTGGTTTGGATCCACAACCCCTAACTTACTTGGTGGTATGTATATATGTATATATATATATACTCTGCGATGACATCTCTCACGCCGGACTTCTTTCTGATACACGCAGCAAGTATAGATGGGCCGGACACGTCGCCCGGCTCACCGATAATCGGTGGACGCACGCAGTTATCGAGTGGTACCCGCGTGAGCGGAAAAGACCACCCGGAAGACCTCCACGACAGTGGAGTTATGATTTCAGGAGGACGATTGGGATCACGTGGATGAGAAAGGCGCGATCCAGAGAGGAGTGGACAGCGTGCTGTGACCAGCGGTGTCAAATAGACGCCTGACGGACTGGTCGGTCAAAGTGAATTGAAGTGATATATATATATATATATATATATAATAGTTAATCCAAACAAGAAAACACAAAAAAACACAACAACGCGAGGACGTGGAACAAATATAGTATTATTGGACATACATACATACATACATACATACATACACATACATACACACACACACATGCACACACACACACACACACACACACACACACACACACACACACACACACACACACGACGAGCTTTTCTGTTTCCGTCTTCCAAATGTTTTGCTCTGCCCGACGCTATAGCAGATGACACAAAGTGGGACTGAACCAGAAGCTATGTGGTTTGGAAGTAAACTTCTTAACCACGCAACTACGTCTGCGTCTTTAACCACGCCTCGTGATTTTTATCTTTATTTTTTTTTTTTTGTATTTCTTTATTGAGAGAACTAAATAGAATTTGCAGCCATATAATTCGTTTTTGGCATTATGCTAAAAAAGTTTAAAATTTTTTAAATCCTAATTTTATTAAATGACAATTTTTCCGCCCATTTTTAACAATTTTTACAGCTTCCTTTCCCATTGGAAAATACTAGTTTATTTCCCAGCTGAGACCAATCCGCCTTGCTTTCAGATATAGTGTTGCTAGGACTCTCTAGAATAATATCCTGTTATTCAACAAGATAATAGGATAATATCCAAATATGATCTTGTTAAGATAATAAGATAAGATGTGACTTAAGGGAGATTTGGTATTAAGCGCGCTCATTTGTGTTGAATATCAATTATTGTGCAGACAATTTAATGAACTCAAAACACTGATGGCTGGAGAAAAGCTTGATTTCGAGGTGAGAAAGGGCATTTAGTGTTGGTATGTTTGTTATCGACACAGATGTAGACGCTAACTACTGCAGAATACTAATCAGCCTCTTTGTCAGCAGCGTCATTTCTTGAGAAATGTGTGAGTCAGGTATTGAATAAACTGGTGACTATGAATGCTGCTTGATTTGAGTGAGAGAGAGAGAGAGAGACAGAGACAGAGACAGACAGACAGACAGACAGACAGACAGATTAGACAGATAGACAGATAGACGACAGACACAGAAAGAAAGAAACAAACAAACAAACAAACAAACAAAGAGAGAAAGAAAGATAGAAAGAAATATAGAGAGGAAGAAAGAAATGAAGAAAGAAAGAAAGAAAGAAAGAAAGAAAGGAAGAAACAAAGGAAGAAACAAACAAACAAACAATGAGAGAAAGAAAGATAGAAAGAAATATAGAAAGGAAGAAAGAAAGAAAGAAAGAAAGAAAGAAAGAAAGAAAGAAAGAAAGAAAGAAAGAAAGAAAGGAAGAAAGAAAGAAAGAAAGGAAGAAAGAAACAAACAAACAAACAAACAAAGAGAGAAAGAAAGAGAGAAAGAGATATAGAAAGGAAGAAAGAAAGGAAGAAACAAACAAACAAACAAACAAACAAACGAAAACAAACAGATAAATAAATAAATAGATAAAGGAAAAGAAGTGAAATAATCATCTTCATTGCAGAACGTGAATTAATCGGGAAAGATGATAGCAATTGGATTTCAAATAGCAATAGAAACAGCGTATAAACTCGGAGAAACTAGGCAGGGAGACGTTAAGCTAAAGCAAATGGAAGTCATTGTTGATCATCCAGATGAGAAAGACGAGGAGGTACGTGCAGGTTCTGTATACTTGTAGACACCACACCTGTGAGCATAGTTGCAATATAGCATTGGCAGCGGAGTTGGGTAGAGATAGATGATGAGACAACTGTGTCTCAGGTAGCAATATGAGGCGTGATTTTCATTGTCCTGTTGTTTAGCACCAAACAGCTAGTGATTGAACAGACATATAGTCAGAAGTAATTCAAGTATTGGCCATCCTGTCTTTTTGTATATTTCGGAATATGTTGGTTAATGTACTCTTCCTTTTAAGAAAGGTGGGGGGTGATTTGAAGCAGTTTGGCTGCTACTTCTAACTTGTCAAGTGACAACATGCAGGTTATTTCTTTGACTCGTTGGATTGGTATGTTATTAGGAGGCGAGCTGGCAGAAACGTTAGCACGCCGGGCGAAATGCGTAGCCGTATTTCGTATGCCGTTACGTTCTGAGTTCAAATTCCGCCGAGGTCGACTTTGCCTTTCATCCTTTCGGGGTCGATAAATTAAGAACCAGTTACGCACTGGGGTCGATGTAATCGACTTAATCCGTGTGTCTGTCCCCTCTGTGTTTAGCCCCTTGTGGGTAGTAAAGAAATAGGTATGTTATTAGGAGACGAATAGGAGGCCAGGACTGGCTGGGTACCAGAGCATTGAGTTCACAGTAAGGGGAAACAGTCATTAGGGGTCATTCGTTGGTAGTATATAGTAGGTATATGTGTGTGTGTGCGTGTGTGTATGTGTGTGCGTGTGTGTGTGTGCGTGTGTGTGTGTGCGTGTGTGTGTGTGTGTGTATGCGCGTGTGTAATTGCGTAGATGAAAGAGTATTATGCAGTGGATGCTTTCGTCTTTCTTATTTATCGTCATTGTTTATGTTTAAAGTAGATTGTTGGTAGAAAAAGTAAGAAACGATGACTCCTGAATTGCCATATCCCCGTGAGTAGCTCAGCTAGAATTCAATGACGGGGAAGGGGGGGTCTCTCGGAATTCTGTGCTCGTTGAGACATCATGTACGAATTTTGGAAGAACAGAGTAAGAGAATGAACTTATTCACAACAGGATTGGATGCCTGTTCTATCTAGTGGCAAATCTCAGCATTTGCCAACCCCATTCGTCCTCTCTGACAATCATTTTCATTGCATTAGCGAAATTACAGCCGCTATCTTCGAATCAAATGTAACTCGAATGTTTACGACGGAATGAACTACAACTGATGGTATCCTAAGATTATGTATGTGGAGATGCAATGACCCAGTGGTTAGGGCAACGGACTCGCAGTCGGAGGATCGCGGTTTCGATTCCCAGACCGGGCGTTGTGTGTGTTTATTGAGCGAAAATACCTAAAAGCTCCACGAGGCTCCAACAGGGGGTGGTGGCTACCCCTGTTGTATTCTTTCGCCACAACTTTCTCCCATTTTCTCTTCCTGTTTCTTGAGTAACACTGCGATGGACTGGCGTCCCGTCCAGCTGGGAGGAACACATACACCACAGAAACCGGGAAACCGGGTCCATGAGACTGGCTAGGCTTGAAAAGGGCGAAGTAGATTACATATGGTGTCAAACTGGGCAACGTATTAAACATTCTTCAAATAAAATAACTGATCTCCATTACAAAGTTCTTTTAATTCGATCACCTGAAGGTTGCTACATATGATTTCTACAGTGAGAGTGTTGCATCCAACTAATTAAGTTCGGCAGTGTGCAGCGTTCAATTGGCTTAATCTGCTTAGCTATAAATCATACGTTAAGCTTAAATATCTCACTAATGTAAACAATGGTGGCTCTGTAAAATTAGGGAGTTTATAACTACCTAGATGTAGTTAGACATCACAAGGTGATAAAGCTCCTATTTGTATGCTGTAAAAGCTATGTAATATTAACGAGTGTATTTGTTTGCTTGTTGGATTACAGTGCTGGAAAGACTTCAAAGGATATGCTTTTTGTATAGATGTATCGTATCAATCTCAATCGCCTAGATATACAAGAGATTCTGGATATAATTTCATTACTTTTCCTTTGTCTTTTGTCTTTGCTTGTTCTTTACACAGTTCCCTGTGAAAAAAGATCTCTTTTACTGATCAGAGGTTTTGCAGAGATCGAGTTAGTGTTGTTTTTAACAAAAAGAGGATGTTCTCATAGTTACGGAAATTGCGAAAAATTTCTGATTAGATACACAAATACTGGAACGTCCGATTCACTGCCCAAAAATTTGAAAATCCCATTAGTTGTGCAAAGAATGAAACTTCCGGTTAACTGTACAAATATTGAAACTTCCGGTTGTTTAAACAGAGATGTAAACTTCCGCTATATTACACTGAGAATAAAATCTTTCCGTTCCCAATACACAATGACATCTGTAAATATGATAAAACATACATGCGCATATAAATACGGGTAAACGCACACTTTTACAGATAACTTTACGTGAGCTTGTGTACGCGGATGCATATAAATGAAAATGGTGAAAGAAAAATATTCAGAAATATACACACGTATATACATATATGAATCATTGTGCGTATGTGTATGTAGGTATACATATAAGTGTGTATGTGTGTGTACGTGTATATATATATATATATATATATATATATATATATATATATATATATATATATATATATATATATATACCGAAAGAGAGAGAGAGAAAATCTAGGTTTACCTTTTTCATTATGTAGATTGATATGCAGAAGCGCCGAAGGATTAAAATTAGGACGTAATATTCATTAGTTACAAGATTCATAAGAATGTGGGTATATCAAGAAGTAGGAGTCCTTGACTGGCTAGGTACAGAAAGGTAAAACAACCAGTGGGTGTCATTTGTTGATATTATACAGTTGGTATGTATGTAAGTATATATATATATATATATATATATATATATACTACATACATATATATACGCATATCTATATGTATACATATATGTGTGTGTGTGTATGTTTTACATATACATATGCACATATATATATATATATATATATATATATATATATATATATATATATATATATATATATAATAAATATTAGGGAATAAATCCAAATTTACAGGGAAACATCAGATTTATAATTGAATCCAATTTTATAGTAAAATATAATATAATATTATTAGAGACAAAACCACTATTATGCAAATCAAACAAAGAAAGACTTAATCCAATACATAAAAAATTTTATATAAATTAAATATAATTAAGATTAATTAAGATATCCACTACGATCGTTTCTTGTCACTTCAATGGACATTCATCAGGTGGTTTTCAAGACCTTCTATACAATTTTGAACTATTAATCTTAATTATATTTAATTTATATAAAATTTTTTATGTATTGGATTAAGTCTTTCTTTGTTTGATTTGCATAATAGTGGTTTTGTCTCTAATAATATTATATATATATATTATATATATATATATATATATAATATATATATGTATGTATGTATATATGGCTTGTTTCTTCGCGTTCGCCACCACAACGTGGTTTAGGCTTACCAGCCCTTCCTATTTGTTTTCATTGTCATATTTTTGTCACCAATCTTGACCCTCCGCAAGATCGCAAATTTTATTTAATTTGCTTTGCGGGAGCAACTGTTTTATCGAAGGCGTATCTTGTCATGAACTGCTCGAAATACGGATTAGAAAAACACCCGACAACTGATGAAGGGTCGTTCCTTCTGTTGCTTGTCTTGTTTTCCATTTGTTTCTTCCGTTGCTTGCAATAAAGTCCCTATTCTCTGTTATTAGACCGGTTCCACACAGTGAGAGCCTCCTGTTCCTGTCTTCAATGTCTTGCCCCAGATAACTTTACCTCCAACCAAAGAAGATTCATCATCTGAAGATAACGCGAGAAATCAAGACTTTTCCGTTGAAACTTTACCTCAGCTATTCTCCCAGGTAGAGCTGAATGATCTAATTCGTGACTCGAACCTTCCAAAAGATTCTGCAGAACTGTTGGCTTCCCGACTGAATGAGAAGAATCTTCTAGTGAACGGTGTCTGTATAACCTTTTATCAGAGTCAGCCTGAAAAGTTCCTTTCTTTCTTCACAAAAGAGCAATAGCTGGTTTACTACAGAGATGTCAGTGGACTTCTTAATAAACTTGGCAATTGACGAATACAAACCAGAGGAAAGCGTAGTTTAAATTGTGTATTGTTGCACAACGGAAATGTGTATAGCTCTGTCTCACTCGGCCACTCAACAACTATGAAGGGAAAAATATGAAGAAATTAGGTTGGTTTTAGAGAAGATACTGTATCATAATCATAAATAAGTCATCTGCGTTGACTTAAAGATGGTGAATTTTCTCTTGAGCCCAAAGTACGTTCTCTTGTTTTCTAGCAGCCACACGTGACTTTTGCGTTCTATAAAAAGGAACATAAAATATGTGTTCGTTCACTTCGTTTTCAAAAATGATCCTTTCTATTTTTTTATGGCCTTACCTTTCTGTTTGTCGCTTCTTTGTTATTTCCCTGTTAAGCAAATTGAAACGAATGGGAGGAAAATGAAGACAATAAAATTGAAGATATTTGAAATATGGAATTTTTTTGAAAGGGGTTTTGTTTTTTGCTTTTTTTTGTTTGCTTTTTACAGACAATGACACATTTACCATACTTGCGAAATAAAAGACTTTCTAGTGGATCATAATTAGATTTATTACACTCGAGGGATGCACTCAGATAGGTATCTAACAAACCACGGTTAGTTTCACGTTTCCTTTTTCGTACGAATTTTTTTCCCGCATTTTCTCTTGGTGCTGCAAGTTTTTAACACGATTCGTTCAGATCTAACAAGATTTACAAATTGAAATCAATGATTCGAACGTATTGTTCCTGTTAGTATGGTATTGATTAATGAATAATAAATAATGTGTTTGCATTTCTTTGGGCTGCTACTTGTAAAAGGTTGAAACCACATAGAAACACCATGCTGTAATCACCGAAACTCTATAAAAATGATAAGAAATGGAATTTTATATTTACGCGGTAGACTATGATAATTAATTCAGTTTGATTAATCCTGGCAATCACTTAAATAGAATGATGGTTTATATATAAAATAATTTTATATTCTGTATAAAATTGTTGAGTTCATTATAGTTTATGTAGGGTATCGACTGCTAAGTCGCTTCCATCTAGTACACGTGGTCAAGTCAAATGCGTTTAAGAACATGGCATGAAGCTTGATTCCCAGCCACATGATCGCAGGTTCAATCCCGCTGAGAGGCACGTTGGGCAAGTGTCTTCTACTATAGCCTCGGGCCAACCAAAGTTTTGTGAGTGGATTTGGCAGGCGGAAACTGAAAGAAGCCTGTCGAGTGTGTGCGTGCGCGCCCGCATGTGCGTAAGTGTGTGTGTGTTTGTCCTTCATTCGCCGCTTGACGACCGGTGTTAGTGTGTTTAAGTCCCCATAACTTAGCGGTTCGGCAAAAGATACCGATTGAATAAGTAAGACCTGGGGTCGATTTGTTCGCCTAAAAGCCTCCAGGCGGAGCTGCAGCATGGCTGCAATCAAATGACTGAAACAAGTAAAAGAATAAAAGAATATATATATATATATATATATATATATATATATATATATATATATATATATATATATAGGCGCAGGAGCGGCTGTGTGGTAAGTAGCTTGCACTTACCAACCACATGGTTCCGTGGCATTGGCACCTTGGACAAGTGTCTTCTACTATAGCCTCGGGCCGACCAAAGCCTTGTGAGTGGATTTGGTAGAATGAAACTGAAAGAAGCCCGTCGTATATATGTACGTGTACATGTATGTGTGTGTGTGTTTGTGTGTCTGTGTTTGTCCCCCAACATCGCTTGACAACCGATACTGGTGTGTTTACGTCCCCGTAACATAGCTGTTCGGTAAAAGTGATCGATAGAATAAGTACTGGGCTTACAAAGAATAAGTCCTGGGGTCGATTTGCAACATTTGACTGCATGGCCGCAGTCAAATGACTGAAACAAGTAAAAGAATAAAAGAGTATATATATATATATATATATGTATATATATATATTATATATATATATATATATTATATATATATATATATATATATGCCGTGAATAACTTTTTATGCGTACCTTAAATAAACATACACTTATACTCTTCGTGAAAGTAGTTACAACTAAGCTGTTCACAAGTGTCCACAAACACGCTGTCCCAGAACATGGATATGTATGTGTGTGTGTGTGTGTGTGTTTATGTGTGTATACATACTTATATACACATACACATACGCTCGCACACATATATATATAATATATACACATACATATATGTGTATATGTACATACGTGTGTATACATGCAGACATACACGTATTGCGTACATACTTTTAATTACTTTACATCGATGAAACATTATTTCTTATTGTTGTTCAATACCTTTGAAATATTCAGAATTCAAAATCCATGCTAAAAATATCTTCCCTCTCCTGTTACTATATGAATCAAGCAGATAACACTCTATGTTTTATATTTTTACATCCTATTTAGTGTTAAATACAATATTTAGTCTGTTCATAGGCAGAACTGTTTCGATATTACAGATTTTTATCGATGTAAAGTAATTTAAAGTTGCATTAGTTATATCATTTTGGGGAAGATTTCAGAAAGATATAAACCCAAAGTGACCGTGATAGGTAAGTAGATTTCATAAAAATATGCATGTTTCATACTACATATCAGATCAGAGAAAGAACAAAATACATTTAGATACGTGTTTATCTACGTTGAAAGATCCCAATCTACTTTCTTCTGATGACGTTGATAAGAGGTCGTTTTTGAATAGTGCTCATATTTTCATGGGAAAGATTTTGAGTCCAATTACTTTGGATAATTGTTTGTTTGTGTGTGAATGTGTCTGTGTGTGTGTGCGAGTGTACGTGTGAGTGTGCGCTTGAGTGTGGATGAGTGTGCGTGTATGTACATGCGTATGAGGGCGCGTAGTCTAGTAATTAAGACGTTCGGTTCACAGTCATGATGTTGTATGTTAGGTTCTGGATCTAGTAGTGCATTGTTGCCCTCGTGGTGGCACATAGCCTAGTGGTTAGAGCAGCGGACTCGCGGTCGAGGGATCGCGGTTTCGAATCTCAGACCGGGCGATGTGTGTGTTTATGAGCGAAACACCTAGGCTCCACGCGGCTCCGGCAGAAGGTAATGGCGAACTTCTGCTGACTCTTTCGCCACAACTTTCTCTCACTCTTTCCTCCTGCATCTTGCAGCTCACCTGCGACGGACCGGCGTCCCGTCCAGGTGAGGAACCTATACGCCAAGGAAACTGGGAAACCGGCCCTTATGAGCCAGGTGTGGCTCGAGAAGGAACAAACAACAGTTCCTTGTAAAGCATGAAATTGTTGCCCTTGAACAAGGGACTTCACATTCCTTCAGACTACGCCAAGTCACTCATATGTTTATCTGTTTGGTTTTCCACCAGAATTAAGAGATAATGTTCGCTCACAATCAAAAATGTGCAAGCAATAAAAAAATTCCTTTCGTGCTGCTAGGATTTCAGTCACATAATAAACACACTTCTAACTGGTTGTTGAGTTTCTTTGCAAGAGAACGAAACCACGAGGGAAATGTATTCCCTTTCATGCTAGTTCTCGTGTTAGTATATTAAATTAATAGAAGACACCATATTTTTTTTCTATTTAATTTAGTCTCAACTAAAACAATATACGTGTGAGTGCATGTAGGTGAGCGTGTTTGTGTGTGTGTGTATGTATGTATTCTTGTGCATGTCTCTGCATATATACATACACATATATTTACATATATATATATATATATATACGTACATTTTATACATGCACTTATCTACATAGATAGATACATACATATATACATGCATGCATACATACATACATACATACATACATACATACATACATACATACATACATACATATACATATTCATATATGCGTGTGTGTGTGTGTGTGTGTGTGTGTGTGTGTTTGGGTGAGACGCCATTTGTAATTAGCCGTCTATAAAATATACTGACACAATTTTATCAGAAGGCAATAAGGAATTATAGAAAAGAGATGGATGCTGATGCACATGAAGGCAAAAATATATCATCGCCCATTCTTCTAATTTAATTTCTTTCTCGATTGATACTGATATAGACTATCGGTTTGTTTATTGTTGTTATTGATTAACCTTATTTGTTAAGTTCAGAAACAGCTATAGCAGTCATATCTCTTTTGCTTATTTCCGTCCTGTACTGTGCTGAGCGTCATTTCGTCTGCGGGCGGTTTTAGTAACCAATCGGTTTTTCTATCGTCGCTCATATCTTTTCCATTTCTGAAAAAAAAACCGAGTTTGTGAGTGGTCCACCAAAATACCTTTACATAGTGGAACTTAAGCGATTCCGATTGAAAGAGAGAGAAAGAAGTATTGATCTTGACTGATACTTTATTTATCTATCCCACAGCTTGGCAGAATTTGAACCCAGAGCTCGTAAACTCAGCACAAATACTTACAAAGAACCCAACTCTTTCAGAAATTCTGCTAAATCACCACATTGTCAGCGGAAGAAAATAAATATATTATCGATTTCTAACATAGACAATAGGCCGTCAATTCGAGGTAGAAGTAGAGTCGATTAATAACAATAACAATATTTCACTAACAATTGTTTTTTTAACAACTAAGGGTAACAGTAGGGCCGACCTCGGTGAGGTTTAAACACAGTAAAAGGCGATAAACACATGCGGCAAAATATTTTGGTCGACGTTTTCATAATACTTCCAATCAACTGCGGTGTTCGGTAAATTATGAAAAGATAATGAATGTTACAGGATTTATTATAACGCAATAATACCACCTAGATAAATACAATATCATTAGAATTGAATTCTTTAATAAAAATAATTCTATAATAATTCAGTAAAGGAATATACAAGAGAAAAAATTCATAATTTATGCGCTATCAATGTATAAATAGATTAATCAAATATAAGAGCAATAACCCAATAAAACTTAGAAATTCAACGTACATGATGCTTGTAGGTAACACGTAATAGTATGTTTATAAAATGTTCCGACCTTTAACGAAAATAAAATTGAAAGTGAAGATATGTGATATAAATAACACTGTTCCTTTTTGGAAGAATTGCCTGAATGTACCACACTGAAGATACAGCGACTTTCTCCGTATAATATGAGTTAAAATTCCGTTGTGTTACCTCTGTTATATCTCTGGCTCTCCACAAGTAAAGGCGTAAAATCCAATTTAAATTCATATAAGCATGGTTGCGCTGTTGCGTGGATAAACAGGAAATATATTTACTGCTTTACAGAGCCTACAAAGTCTTTTCGAAAGAAAGTGTTAAAATGACAACTCTGTATGTTCAGAGTAACTCGAAAAGTGTTCTTCTCTCTTAACATTACTCTCGAAGAAACATAAAGTAAAGAAGCATGCACATAGGCTTAGGAGCGGTTGTGTGGTAAGTAGCTTGTTTATGAACCACATGGATCCGGGTTCATTCCCACTGCGTGGCACCTTGGGCAAGTGTCTTCTACTATAGCTTCGGGCCGACCAAAGCCTTGTGAGTGGATTTAGTAGACGGAAACTGAAAGAAGCCCGTCGTATATATGTATATATATATATGTATGTGTATGTATATATGTTTGTGTGTCTGAGTTTGTCCCCCCAACATCGCTTGACAACCGATGCTAGTGTGTTTACCTCCCCGTAACTTAACGGTTCGGCAAAAGAGACCGATAGAATAAGTGCTAGGCTTACAAAGAATAAGTCCTGGGGTCGATTTGTTCGACTAAAGGTGGTGCTCCAGCATGGCCACAGTCAAATGACTGAAACAAATAAAAGAATAAAAGAATAAAAGAACTCTTCTTTAATTAAATTCGAGTGCTACCACACAATTACTCTCCAAAATACATTTGAAAGCTTCAGTAAAGGCATAAGCCGAAGCATCAGTCAATGCCATTTGACAAGTTGACTTCGAAATGTTAATACATAGCACCTCGGCGTCACAACTCCAATCTGGTTACAAGTTTTTTAACCATATATATAAATAGCTGAATGTTGCTAGACGAACGCAGATGATGTGTTGGAATAACAAGTTGACCATAAAATTTTATTTAATGTGAGTGAACCAGCAAGCCGTTGGTTTCTGTCTCTGCTATTTTTGTTATTGATCGCTTCCGAATCTTAAATTGTCTAAACGTTGATATTTGTTTTAAGCTTTAATACTGAATTATGGCTTATAATTGTCTATTAAGATTGGTTTCATAGTCATTCTATGTAAAATAGTCGTGTTTCTTATCTCTTCCAACTTGTTTTCTCGTTGTCGGTATATTCTCTGGTCCTCCCGGGCGAATCGACGAGTAGAGTGTCAGTCAGTCCTCATTTCTGCGGAATACCTCCTCATCTGCCGTGAGACTATTGGGCGGCTTTTATGCTACCTCCTGTGGGGGGGGCTCTTCATTGGGACTCGGGCCCAACAATGACACTTCATGCATTGAGTACATATTAAATTTTATTTAACTTGACAATAATTTTGAAGCAATGAACAATATTCATCAAAACAATGATATAATTTGTCGACTCGGAACTTATTGCAAAACTGCATGATAAACAATATTTTTGTCTTCCCATTCGGGGGTCAATACAATTTTTTCTATCTAACTTCTTTCTTTCTCTTTCTCTTTTTCTGCTGATTGTTTTCAACCATCACCATCACCGTACCACCACCATCGCCATCATAACTGCCATACACACACCATTCAGACTTCTGATGCCACCACCATCAATACGTTTGGCTTCGCTGCCTTCCCCTCCACCACCATCACCATCACCACTGTCTTTCACCTTGCTTACTATCACCGTCATCCCTGACCGCCTCGGCTACTACCACCACTACCACCATCATCACAGTCGCCTCCGCCTCTATCACAACTACATCTCATACTATTACTAACACCTCTTTACTATCACAACCGTCAATCTACTACTACCCTCACCGTCTCTATGCCTACTATTACTCTCACCCATCATGAGGAATAGTAGAAATGTCATTGAATAGTGAGAGAGGGGGTCAAAATGTGATACACTGACACAGAGAAATTCGTTTGGCATTTATTATTATAGATATATATAAATCTTGCTATCTATACATGTGTGCGCATGTGTGTATGTTTGTGTATGCATACAGAAATATGTGTGTGTGTGTGTGTATGTGTGTACATGGTCTAGTGGTTATGACATTGAGCTCATGATCATCGTGAAGTCTTGGTCTCAGTTTCTGCCCTACATTTCACGTTGCACCAGAAATCTGTACCAATGAAGTGCTGGAGGATGAGCAAGCAGGACCATCAGAGTTTATTAAAGCGCGACACAAAATGTTTGCTACTATTAGATGAAATGGTGCTCATAGGTAATTTGGGAGCGCTGATTCCAATCTGCAATCATTTTTGCTCTTGCACATCATGTTTTTGCGCTATCATTATTATACTGCAATCAAAATTACAATAATGTGAAAATTCATGACAAATAAAATGAATGTTATGTTAAGCGTAAATTACCGTTATTTGGCATAAGAACAATAGCATCTAGGTGGACAAGTAGCTCTAAAAATCAACAAAACACAAAACAAAAGTGTAAAGTCAACATTATTAATTTTCTGTTTTTCAAAAATAGCTTTGGCGTCTTCTTTTACGCTTATGTTTCATGTCCGTTTCTCATTTTAAAAACCAGCAGTTGTCCGCCAGCATACTTGGTGTAAGTCTACCACTGTAGCGGCTTTCTAGCTCTTTGATTTCTTGATGAAATCGTTCACCATGCTCATTGCTTACATCACCCATATTGGGTGGGAAAAAGTCAAGATGAGAATGGAGAAAATGAATTTTTAGAAACATTAGGGGCCTGCGAAAAAACACAGAATCGAATCAAACTGTTTGAAATAATACATTTAACTCCTACTAAATGTGTTGAGTACCCTTTTCTTTCATTTGTCCACTCATTTGTATTTATTTATTTATATATTTATTTACATAAACACTCAGAGACATAAATACATATTTATGTACGTATTTACGTACGTATACATAACGTATATATTCATATCTATAGACATATCTATATATACAGACACACACGCACACATGTATATATATGCATACACATGCACAAATACATGCTCGTATACATACATATCTACAAACACGCATACATGCAAACATGCATACAAACATACATACATGGATACATACATACATACATACATACATACACACACACATACATACATACACATACATAATGCATAAATTCATACATACATAAATACATACATACATACATCCATACATACATGCAGCCATACATACATACATCCATACATACATTCATACATACATGTATACATGCATACATGCATGCATACATGCATACATGCATACTTGCATACATACATACATACATACATACATACATACATACATACACATACATACATACATACATACATACATACATACATGCATGCATACATACATACTTGAAGACGGATGATTTAGTGGTTAGCCTGTTGGGATAATGATCATAAAGTTGTAGACTAGATTACTAGACTCGTTAGCAAGTTGTGTCTTTGAGAATCATTTCATTTCAAGTTGCTGCGATCTTCTCATCTGGAAACTAGTTGTCTAGAGATGGAGCTGTCCATCCCCCCCCACCTGGCACTTCTTGGTGTTTCACTGGATCAGGGGACGGGGAGATCAAGAGGTTGTCTACGTCTGCAAGTGACTACATAGGCAATAACAAAAGTATCATACATGTTATTGTATTATTTCTTTAATATAATAAAGTGTTTTTGAAGCAATTTGGCTGTTGTTCTTGGCGGGTGCATTAATCAACTAGAAGCTCCTTCAAATGTTGCTTTGAGCGCTGATTCAACGACCATATGACCTAATTGCTAATGACAAATTCTTCGTTTTCATTCCGTTATAATCATCCACTGATCGGTTGATGGTATCATTCTTGTTGAGCAGCAGTCCGTAATTGAAAAACCAAATCTAATCAATATTGACATCTCACTAAGCACAAGGAATATTTTTAAAAAGGTTAATTTATTATAGTTAGCAAACTACAGGCGTAGCAAGAAGGATGTGAAAGCGGTTTGATGTCACTATATTTCAGCAAGGAATTATTATTATTTTTAGAAAGGAGAGCAGGTTCACTCTCTGAGCTTTAACAGATGTAATCGTGCAAGGAACATTGACTATTCTAAAATGAAAGGCCCAGTTTTTAATAATAATAATAATAATAATAATATATATATATAATATATATATATATATAATAATATATTATATATATATATATATATATAAACATGTTCAAATGCTTTGCTAACACGCTTTTGAAATGCGAGAACTACCGAGAGAAATGTGATTTTTGCTTGACCTTCATTTTCATTTACACATAGTTGAGAGGTTGGAAGTGGGGACAACATTTCTCTGGCCTAGTATATCTATTTTTTAAAAAAATGATAGGATCGCGAAAAGCGCCCTTTCCTCCGGGCGCTGAGAACATTTGCTACGACACAGTAACTAACTCTGTCCCGCGTGCAATACTGGTACGTATTTTATGAATGACAAAATAAAATTTTCGGTGACATTTACATTCAGAAATACGAGAGATCGAATAATATATCAAAACACTAAGTAGTTGTTTAATCACCTAGAAATTTCACCTAAATGTCCCGCATATCACACCCTATCGTCTTCAAAAGGGAGAGAACACATAAAACAATATAGTCCTAGACGCCTCTTCAAAAGACGGTGTGATCCTACACTGAATACCAGTGAACAGAGGTCAAATCTGTCAGAGTCTAATCACAACCAACACGATTATGTAATATGCTGTAACATATACTTCTACACCAACTTCGTCACTTCGGCCATAAACCAAGGGGGCTCACTGTCCGTTACTCAGAGGAACGGAAGATGACTAGGTACAATTCCCCGATGAGTAAATTCTTTTTTCGGATCTTTTCCTTTTGAACGGCAGTTTGTAACATAATTTCTAGGTAACTAAAAAGTTTTAAACTTTGTATACTGATAGAATGTGTTTATAAAACATCATTTTCTCTTGGTTTTATTGAGAAAATTCTTTAGTTTGTAAGATATTTCGTCTGAAAATCCGAGCATTTCGGCAATTTTAACCAATTGATTACCTCCATTGAACTAAAATTATTTGCTGCGTCTAAAACTGAGACAACATCCTGTCACTAACCCTAAACCTCCCCCTAACCCTAACCCTAAACCTAACCCTAATTCTTTTTTCTCTTAATTGTTAAATTAATTTAATTGTTACGCGTGTAAAAAAAACTAAAGCAATGGAAAATAATTTAAACAATTAACAAACAAAATAATTCTATAATTTTATACACACGTATACGGAAAGCGTGTGTTACGGAAAGCGTGTGCATAAAATTATAGAATTATTTTGTTTGTTAATTGTTTAAATTATTTTCCATTACTTTAGTTTTTTTTACACGCGTAACAATTAAATTAATTTAACAAGAAAAAAAAAATTAGAGTTAGGGGAAGGTTTAGGGTTAGTGACAGGATGTTGTCTCAGTTTTAGATGCAGCAAAGAATTTTAGCTCAAAAGAGAGCATAGGATTGGTTAAAATTCGAAAAATTAAACTACGTTAATCAAACAAATTACAATTTTCTCAAGAAAGCCAATAGAAGAAAATGTTTTATTTTGACACATTATACCAGTATACGAAGTTTTAAAGTGTTTAGTTAACTAGAAATTGTCTGCCGTTCAAAAGGAAAAGATCCTTTTTTTCTACTGGTTGAGATCTCCATCGTCCTCAGTCCCTCAAATGCCGACCACTTTCATAAAATTGTGATGATGTCGCACCTGTTGGAAAAGAGAAAAAAAAAAGACGAACGGCAAGTAAAGCGGTCGATGCAGCAAATATTGATGATTGCGCTTTGCGGTAAATTCCTTACAATACTATCCGCAGAGCGTAGGTCAAGAGAAAATGCAGTTTTTACTTGTTTATTTCAATAGAAGACTGGAATAGCTTGATGAAAAGCCATCAGACAAACTCATTCTTTTACCTTGCAACGTTGAACACATTAAGTGGCAGCAGCCGCGGCAGTAGTGACAACAACGACAAGAAAACAGTGTATAATAGACACAAACAATTTTATATTATTGTTGTTATGTAACAGCGGTAACATTAATAAATAAGAAGCAATAATAATAAAAAAAAGCATCAACAACAACAAAAACAAACTAAATACAACCAGCAAAACTGCAACTACAATAACAACAAGAGAAACAACAGCAACAGAAACAGCACTTATATCATCATCTTCATCATCTTTACCAATATCATCGTCATCACATCATCAGGATTATCATCATCAGCAATATCATTATCATCATCATCATCATCATCGTCGTCGTCGTCATCACATCATCAGGATTATCATCATCAGCAACGTCATTATCATCATCATCGTCATCGTCATCAATATTTTTATTATCATTAACATTTTCATTATCATCTTCGACGTCGTCATCACTATTACTATTACTACTACTACTACTATCACCACCACCACTACCACTACCACTACTGCAAGCATCACTAGCGTTGAGACGATGTGAAAATAAGAAATGGACTGTTACAGTTGACTGTAAGATTATTGATTGCGATAATAATATTGAGTTTAGAGTAAGAGAGCAAGTAACGAGAAAGAGAGGGAAAATGTAAAGGAGAGAAAGTGAAAGTAAGAAAGAAAGAAAGAGAAAGTGGAATAAAATTTTAGAGGGAGAAGGGGAGTGACATTCTAATGATAGTATTGGGAGGAAAGTAAAAGGGATATATATATATATATATGTATGTATGTATGTATGTATGTATGTATGTATGTATGTATGTATGTATGTATGTATGTATGTATGTGTGTATATGTTTGTGCGTCTGTATTTGTCCCCTCAATATCGCTTGACAACCGATGCTGGTGTGTTTACGTCCTCGTAACTTAACGCTTACAAAGAATAAGTCCTGCGGTCGATTTACTCGAACAGGCGGTGCTCCAGCATGGCCACAGTCAAATGACTGAAATAAGTAAAAGAGTAAAAAGAGAGAGTATATATATATATGTATATATATACATAATGTATGTATATATATATATATATATATATAATATATATATATATATATATAGTCTGTGCGCGTATAACAAAAGTAATATTTGAGGATGGGCAAAGACGGAGAGAGAGAGAGCGATTACTATGGTCATATTGAGATGTGTAGGAAGGAAGTAACACATACACACATCAGACACGTCAAACACAAAGTAACATTCAGTACGCATACATTTATGAGAAATAAATGGATAGAGAGTGGATGTGTAAGTGGGAGGATGAAATTGAACGAAGTTAAATGAATGGAAAGTACAAACAGAAGAGCAAGGTAAAAAAAAAAAATTAAGAAAAAGTAGGAATTAAAAGGGGATAACATTTTTGAATGCTTATGAAATATTTTACGTCAATTCAGATAAATGGAAACTGCATATTCAGTTATTAAATACGAATATTAAGACACTCTTCAGTCTTTCTAACAACTCTCTCCTCTCCTCTCCTTTCCTTTCTCTCTTTCTCCCTCCCTCTTTTTGAATGCCACTGGCTCCTCTT
>NC_042997.1:58890728-58958228 GCF_006345805.1 Octopus sinensis
TCTCGTTCTCTGACGCTCCCTTCTCTTCCCTCTTTCTCTTTCTCTCCATCTCTCCCTCTATATCTCTCCCTATCCCTCTCCCTCTCCTACCTCTCTCTCTCTCTCTCTCTCTCTCTCTCTCTCTCTCTCTCTGTTACCTTATTATTTTACTTCTACTATCAGTTTAGCTCTATATCTCTCTATATGAGAAAGTTTCATATTTTTTGCACATTTTAAAGATTTTGTTAGCTTTTTCTGTCACGTTCTAACAATATTACTAGGAGAACATCTATATCATTTGTATCTATTGGAGAATCTCCCAATCTATACTACCAAAAATTACCAATATTTATCAATATTTCTTAGAATCAAGCTATTGGAATTTTATTCGCGGTTCCAAACACTTGCCTGTTTGTATTGGGTTGTCCGGAAAGTTCGTGCCGATTTTTAAAGGAAAGAAGAAGGTCAATAAATACTTGCCATTACATTTTAATCAACCAAATATGAACCATTTTGTTGCACAATGCGTCTCCATCTTTCCTTTAACTTGGAAATACCCTCTTCCCAGAATTGAGGTAGTTTTATGGCAAAGAATTCATCAAGGTATCTTTTTAGCGTCATCCAAGGAATTGAGATTTTTACCATTAAGACTATTCTGCAGAGACCTCAATAAGTGGAAATCCGAAGGAGCAATATCTGGTGAATATGGAGGCTGAGGTAACACATCCCAGCCGAGCTGCAGCAATTTTTGCCTGGTTCCCAAAGCATCAAGTGCCGAAAATGAACTTTTTTATCTTCCATTTTAAAGGGTTACAGAATTAACACAGGTTATAGGAACATAAACCTTTTTCCACGAAAAGATAGCCTAAACTGTGCTCTAAATGGAGATGTAGTCAAATCCTATTTTATGGACTCAACCATATTCTAAAATAAGTCTAATGGTAAGCTACTATAAATCGGCACGAACTTTCCAGACAACCCAATAATATATATTCTTGCATTATTTTACTTCCTTGGTTCATTGGACTGCGGCCATGCTGGGTCACCGCTTTGAAAGGTCTTCTAAAATATATTGGCACTAGTACTGACATATTCTTTATGTCTGGTACTTATTCTATCGACGTCTTTTACGAAGCGCTTCTTATCGGTGATGTAAACAAACCAATACCGTTGTCAAACGGTGAGACCTGAAGCACAAACACGTACATAGATGCATGGACACACATACATATACGCACATATGTATGTATATATAATATATATATATATATATATAATATATATATATATATATATATATATATTATATATATATATATTATATATATATATATATATATATATATATATGTACGCGCAGGCGTAGCTGTGTAGTAAGAAGTTTGCTTCCCAACCACACGGTTTAGGTTCAGTTCCACTGCGTGGTAACTTGGGCAAGTGTCTTCTACTAAAGCCTCGGGCCTACCAAAGTCTTAGGGATGATTTCTTCGACTAAACCCTTTAAATCGGTGCTCCAGCATGGCCTCGGTCAAAAATGACTGAAACAAGTAAAAGAATAAAACAATATATATATGATGGGCTTCCAAACAGTTTCCGTCAACCAAATACCCTCACATGGCATAGTAGGCTATAGTAGAAGGCTCAAAACGAACATCTCACCCATATAGCCATACCAATGCCTAAAGAAGAATCTATCCTCGAACAGAAATAATACTTCCTTCAGCGACCCCGATAGGATGAAATTCAAAGTTGACGTCGGTATGGTTTTCATTCAGAGAGTAGAGAACTGGAATGATTATTGCAAGGCAATTTCTCTGATATTCAAAGGATTCAGTCACAAAGTCTATTCTTTGTTATCTTAAATAGCTTTTGTTTTAATGATAATATAATTGATATTCATATTTGATGGTTCCTATTTTGAATGTGCTAATTGTTTTGCTCATGTAAGATTTCGATGAAATAAGGCGGCGATTGTCGCGGGGAAAGAAAGCTGGGAGAAGAAAAAGAAGACCACAGAACAGTATGACAACATTCGAACATTCCAAATATAAAAAATAAATAATATCAAGTGAAACAGGCGGAGTTCTCTGTCCTAGAGAAACTAATCGGTTTCGAACTATAGAAAGGAGACGAAGATTATCGGAATTGAAGAAAAGTATTGTAAAATGACAACAAATTATGAACAAATGTAAAAGCCGAGGTAGAACAAAAACCTGAAAGAAACCAAATGAAAAGCAAGAAAAACAAGAGAAACAAGAAAAAAAGAAAGAAGTCGAACAACTCAAAAGACTACAAAAAGAAAATGCAAAAGAAGAGCAAGAAAATAGGTTAATTGCCAGAGATAGCTACAGAGTTTTAATTGCGTAAGAAAGAGAAAAAATACACATATCAACAAAAAATAAATAAATACAAATATTCAAATTAGAAGAAATGCAAGCGTTCAGACTAATATTTTTCGAGAGAATTTACTACGTCATTCATAGGTGCCTATTGCTTGCAAATCTTGTCGTGTCAAACTCGAGATTGTGATTTCAAAATCCGCTGAAGAAGGTGGCGAGATGGCAGAATCCGAAGGCGGCGAGTTAGCACACAAAATGCTTAGCGGCATTTCTTCCGGTTTTATTTTTTGAGTTCAAATTTCGCCGAAGTCGACTTTATCTGTCATCTTTTTGGGGGTCGATAAAATAAATACCAGTTGAGTACTGGGGTTGATGTAAATGACAAGCCACTTTCTTTCACAGTTTAAACCTTGTGCTAATAGTAGAAAGAAAACTATTACCTGTCGATGGAGAAACGTGCATTTTTCCTGCTTTGCTGGTTGTTCTGATGTCTGACGCTCCAGAAGATGAACCGTATTGTTTCCCATTCTTGGCCAAATCTATCTTTGCACCAACAATATGCATCCTATTGAAGAAGAATCTTGACAATTCACCCCACTTTACGTTGTTGATTCGAAAAATGGCCACTGATATTAGATTAGAGATCCAGGCTTAAAGTGTCTCTGAAATTACGACCACTTTAAAACTGATCATCAGAGAAAAGTGTGTTTATTTATGAAATATAGGAAGTTGAAAGCGTAGAAGCACAGTAGGCAACCGAATCGTGATATTCTTTCACCACTAATCATTAAAATATTGAATTCAAATTTCGGCACTAGGCCAGCAATTTCGGAGAATGAGGTAAGTGGGGGAGATCGACCCCAGTATTCAACTGGTACTTATTTTATAGACCCCGAAAGGATGAAAGGATGAAAGGTGGAATTTGAATTTAGAACGTAAAGACGGACGAAATGCTGCTAAGCATTTTGCCCGGTGTGGCAACGATTCTAACACTTCGCCATCTTACTAATCATTAAAATATCAAAGAGGGCCCGAAACAGTGACATTATAACCCCTACCACTGAAGACGTTATAGCAATATTAAGTGGCAATAATTTTTAAGATAGTACGCTGACCCCACTTTTGAATGTAACTTTCGTATTTATTCTTGAAATCAAGGAACTCTTCTTATCAATTTGAACATACATCGCCCTAATCTTAACCCAATGAAATACAGGATAGCGACCAACATTGAGCATTAACCTAACAAAATCAAATGTACCAATATTGGTATTTCAAGATTGCCCAAGAAAGACTAAAACAAGAAATCTATTTCTGTGTGGTAAAAAATTATTTCAGCAATGGGTTGTTGACTATCTTTTTCAACGTGAGAAAATAATTTGGATTATATAAAATATTAGCTAGGACGTCTCAGAATCCAATAGGGTCAAAGACTTACCGATTATTTAACTTCTTTTGCTGTGGATATAGAAAGAGCAATACACAGCTCTGTATTGAGAGCTGTTCGTCAGCATCGGGATTTGTATTTGAGACCGAAGACGAGGTTATTACAGTTCAGGGTAAGGTATTTGTAATTTAGGTGGTGGTAAACTATCTCTCCGGTGACTGGTTTAAATCTATTCACTATATTCTGTATGGAATATAAAGGCCCATTTGTGTGTTCATTATAAAGGACATCCATACTTTTATACATAATATAGCAGATAAATTTAAACATTCAACTTCAAGATAATAATATCATTGCCTATATTAAGATGCGGCCTCCTTACCTCCGTTATGGTGTGGATGCTAAA
Organism: Octopus sinensis; assembly: GCF_006345805.1. Classification (NCBI taxonomy): domain Eukaryota; kingdom Metazoa; phylum Mollusca; class Cephalopoda; order Octopoda; family Octopodidae; genus Octopus; species Octopus sinensis. The sequence goes on from NC_042997.1 coordinate 58,894,840, forward strand.
CGGTTCCCAATACAGAGCTGTGAAAATGAACGCACATCATCAATAGTTAAATTTTATGTACATTTTCTCAAATAAATGTGCGTTGTGTGTGTATGTAATGTGTGTGTGTGTGTGTGCGTGTGTGTGTGTGTGTGTGTGTGTGTGTGTGTGTGTGTGTGTGTGTGTGTGTGTGTGTGTGTGTGTGTGTGATTCTTACTGAATTTTAGGAATGTTTTGCTTATTTTCGATGTCCCACATACAAATTATATTTACAGTACTTCTTAGCAGGTCATCTTTTGCCGGAAGCCACCAGCCTCATCGAGATTACTACTTCGACAGTTAGTAATAAAATTCTTGTATAATGATATATTATACCAACACTTGGAAAACAGTGTAAGGACTCGCCAATGGCAGTTGACAGCAGACATGTTTGATGTCGATATTCTTAGAATACGCGTGTTGCAATATAGCATGTTTTAATTCGTTAATGATAGTCGGAAAATCATCCAGAAGACTATAACTGTTGATATTGGTAAAGAAATCAATGACAAGATCTCACTTGTAAATCTTGATTTTTAATTTTCTTTTAATTTTCTTTTCGTTAACCACTGACAGCGTTCTGTGATGTCTTCTTTGAGTAGGACATTTGGTTTTTGCTTTATGAACTAGACGTAATATACAGAGTAACTTCGAGTAAATTTAACAAAAGTTTATACACATGGAGTTAAATTAGTGAAAGATATATTTGGTGATATCTTTAAACAAGCAAAATTTGACAAACCTAAAGGAGCCTTCATGCCAATAAATTTAAATTATAGATAAGCACTGCCATGTTGCTACACCTCGGGAGAAAAGCAATTTATTGCCAAAGTTCGAGGCATGAAGATTTGTTGACGCCCTTTATTCCACATGGTATTAAAGCAACGATGAAGGGTGTTATGACTGGTAAATCTGTCCCAATATTAAATCTGAGCAGAGACTGAACTTAACCAATAGTGACTGCTTTTTGTACACATTTCGCTGAAATAATATCATCATTGCGTATTCGGAATCTAATCTGCATAAATGCTATCACAGGATTTTCTCTCAGTCCTATAATGATTAAACTATTCTGCAGAAAAATATTAGCTTGGATAAATGTGGTTCTCAATTAAACTGTCAACTACAGATTGCATTCATTAATAGTTAATTACAACGTTAATGAGTGCATGATACATAGGATGCTCCAATAAATCAGACCTTAACGAAGATGAAATTCAGACATTGGTTTCCAGGTTTAATTAAAAAATAAAATGAGTTTAAAGAAATAATTTAGATGTACCAATGGCATTAAATTGGATAATTAAAATAAAGTGATATAATAAATGTTGAACGCGAAAATCTTTAATCAACTGAAATGCCCCTCTAAGTTGGAGAAGGAACGTATAAGCCTACGAGTAATACATTTTTCGAGCAAATTCTTATTTTTAGCGAAAACACGATCTAATATTTGATTGCAGACAGAGGACAACTCTGGACGTATTTCAATCTCTTAGACCTCATGGGCAGTTTACAGTCTAATGTTTTACTAATCAGCAAACAGCCTTTCGACCGATGTTCTGCAATAATAGAACTGTGCAACTTTCCTGAATTGGTATCCCTGATCATCAATTAATGAATACTTTTCCGATAAATTCCATTTTAACTCTCTTGATATTGCTATTTATCTCATGTATACATGCAAGTTGATATTAAACGGTTTGTAGATGTGAGCTAAGGGATATCATGTAATATCTAAAAGTTGCTTAAATCGATGTTAATGATCTACCACTATGTATTTATTTGGGCTACAAACTGACAATATCACTATTAATAGGATCATTTCTGGTTGTGATTTATATGTTTAAACGCCATTAAACTGGATATTTTCTAGCATCGAGTCGAATACATTAAATGTTGGTATAAGTAGTGACAGAAAAACACAGTGACAACATATTTTATTGTAATTAGAGAACTGTACAGGCCAGAAACTCATCCTTTGATAGTAAAACATACTTCCTTCCCCACTGTACTAAAAAAATACTATTACAGTGAAAGTATATATATGTATATTTTTGTGTACGTGTGTATGTATACACAACGCACATACACATACACATATATATATATACATACGTATATAAATATATACATATATATATATACATACATATGTGTGTGTGTATATGTGTATGTGTGTGTGTTTGTGTGTGTGTAGTTTCATGTAGACTAATTATTTCTGTCCACATCATTAAATTGTTTAGTAAGTCACATTGTTAAAGAGTTCTAAAAGGAATGACAGTGTATTATATATGATTGTTACTGGCTAGAAAACTATGGGGGCGTAAACACACTGACACTGATTGCAAAGTTGTAGTGGCGGACAAACAGGCTCAAAAACACACGTATATACATATACATACCATACATGCATACATATGCATCCATGTATACACACACACATACAAACACACACATACAAACACACACACACACACACAACTTTCAGTTTCCTTCCACCTAATTTACTCACGAGATTTTGGCCAGCCTGAGGCTGTAGTAGAAGACACTTGCTCAAGGTAACATGCAGTGGGACTGAACCCAAAACCATGTGGCTGGGAAGCAAGCTTCTTACCACACAGCCACGTCTGCATGTTTGTTTTGTGAATATATTGGTCACTACATTGGCAAGTACGTTTCAGTGATAAGAACAAAATAAGACTTAAACGTGCTTGGGGTAACACGCAGTGGGACTGAACCTAAACCCATGTGGTTGGGAAGCAAACTTCTTACCACACAGCTACGCCTGCGTTTATGTATTATTATTATTATAATTATTGGGAGAGCAGCGCATCCCATCAAAGTGACACTGGGGCACAAACATACGAAGCCTAATATACCCATCGTGACAACCCGTCTGGTAAGGATACACCAGGCACATGCATCACGACCATATGTGCGCGACATGGTGATCTTATGTCAAGATAAACAGCACATGACCTTGCAGGTGGCGCCCAGTTAGAATTTCCATGAGTTTAAGTACCCCATCCCGCTCAAAAGGTCCTTGAATAAGGCTTGTTTAAGGAGGATGAACAAAACACCCATGTTTCCAGAGGTGAAATATTCAAACCCCAAAAAATTCCTCTCAACACATGGCTATGATGCTCCCACTACTTCTGCTCATGATCAGTGATGCACATATCGTCAGCCACTAAGGGACATGCTCAACAGGTTAAGGTCAAGCAACTGACAAGCAAATCTGTGGTACTGAGCAGAATATTTGCTGTAGACCATCTTTTATACCAAGACAAAGCAATGTACATGATAACACTTCCAATCAGTTAAAATTAGAAACCATGAGAGCCACTGCCTGGTACCGTATCAGGTATCCTCCTCCTCCTCATCATCATCATCATTATTATTATTACTATTATTATTATTGTTGTTGTTGTTGTTGTTGCTGCTGCTGCTGCTGCTGTTGCTATTATTATTATTGTTGTTGTTGTTGTTGCTGTTATTATTATTATTATTATTATTATTATTGCCTTTGCACAGCTTCTAACGCTGGAGATTTACTACAGTGTCAGCTGTTCACTACCGGTGAACTAAGGTAACACCTCTTATTTTTCGAGCACCTTCCGGAGTATTAACGCGGAAAAATCAGCAACTCGGCACCTGAAAAGGCAAGTCCATCCCGTCCAACAACGTCATGGGGCGCTGGACAGACGGTCCGGTTAAATTGCTCGGGATCTGGTTCGGTCCAGACCTCCAAGTGGAGAAAAACTGAGACGAGGTAACTAACAAGATCGTTAGCACACTGGGCGAAACGCTTAGCGGCATTTCGTCTGCTGCTACGGTCTGAGTTCAAATTCCGCTGAGGTCGACTTTGCTTTTCATCCTTTCGGGATCAATTAAATAAGTACCAGTTACGCACTGGGGTCGATATAATCAACTTAATCCGTTTGTCTGTCCTTGTTTGTCCTCTCTGTGTTTAGCCCCTTGTGGATAGTAAAGAAATAGATATTTCGTCTGCTGCTACGTTCTGAGTTCAAATTCCGCGAGGTCGACTTTGCTTTTCATCCTTTCGGGGTCGATTAAATAAGTACCAGTTACGCACTGGGTTCGATATAATCGACTTAATCACTTTGTCTGTCCTTGCTTGTCTCCTCTATGTTTAGCCCCCCTGTGGGCAATAAAGAAATAAGTATTTAGCTGCATTTCGGTCGTCACTACATTCTGAGTTCAAATTCCGTCGAGGTCGACTTTGCCTTTCATCCTTTCTGGGTCGGGAAATTAAGTACCAGTGAAACACTGGTGTAGATGTAATCGAAAATTTGAAACCATTATTATTTTTATTATTATTATTGAGTGAGAGAGCAGTGCATGGCGTCAAAGTAACACTGGAGTAAAGTATACGAAACCCATTTGAACGAAACACTCATGTTTCTAAAGGTGAATTATCCAAACCCCAAAGAATTCCTCTCAGCACATGGCTTTGATACTCCCCCACTAATTTTGCACGTGATCAGATATGCACATATCATCGGCCACTAAGGGACATGCTCAACTGGTTAAGGTCAAACAACTGACAAGAAAATCTGTGGTATTGAGCAGAATATTTGCTGTAGCCCATCTTTATATACCAAGACAAAACAATGTACGTGATTACACTTCCAATCTGTTAGGATCAGAAGCCATCCAGAGCCACTCCTTGGTACGGCGGCGAGATGGTAGAAGCGTTAGCACGCCGGATGAAATGCTTAGCGGTACTTCGCACGTCGCTACGTACTGAATTCAAATTCCGTCGAGGTCGACTTTATCTTTCATCGTTTCGATGCCGATAAATTAACTACCAGTCAAGTACTGAGGTCGATGCAATCGACTATCCCCCTCCCAGAAAATTTCAGGCCTTGTGTCTGTAGCAGAAAGGATTATTATTATTATTATTATTATATTATTATTATTATTATTATTATTATTATTATTTATTATTATTATTATTATTATTGGCTTTTTTTTTAGAGAAAAGGAGAATTCTGTGATCTTCGTGATATTTTTCAGTGACATTTATCATGTAAGTGATTTAAGTGAATATCTGGTAATCGATATCATGTCACAAATACTTTATCTATTGGTCCACGACGTTCGTTCAATAGATAAGTAGTCAGCTACCTACAAACCACCTCATTTTATACGACTTACTACTTTTATTGAATATGTGACGTTGCATAGAAAATACTCTGTTTTCCGAGTCTATCTTTGCTTGGTGTGCATTATAATTCAGAAATGAAGAGTAAAGCAAAAGTTTTTTTTTCTTTTCCGTTCTTTTTTCTTTTTCTTTTATATCTTGCAGTGACTCCAATGAATCAATGTTATATAGAAATACAAATAAGCAAGAGACGTTCCTTCACTTGGTGAAAAATGCAAGTTTGTCCAGGTGCGAGATTTTAAGCAATATTTGTTTTCGCATTTCTAATTGAACGAAGCAGCAATGTATGGCTTGGTGGTTAAGGGTATTGGACTCATGATCGTAAGGCTGTGGTTTCGATTCCTGGACCAGGACATGCATTGTGTTCTATAGCAAAACATGTCATTTCACGTTGCTCCAGTTCACTCTTCTGGTAAAAAATATGTAAACTAGCGATAGACTAGCCTCCAATCTAAGGAGGAATATATATGCCAGAGAAACCAGGAAACCAACCCTATGCTCTTACGGAGTAATGTGGACAAAACACTACCATCTCACCCCTCTTATAAAAGGATAGGACATATTAAATCAGTGGAGATGCTGTAAGGATTGAAAAAGAGCAGACATACTGAATTCCATGTTTAATAAGACTGGAATGATTTACTCTTTTACTCTCTTTACTCTTTTACTTGTTTCAGTCATTTGACTGTGGTCATGCTGGAGCACCGCCTTTAGTCGAGCAAATCAACGCCATGACTTATTCTTGGTAAGCCTAGTACTTATACTATCGGTCTTTTTTGTCGAACCGCTAAGTTACGGGGACGTAAGCACGCGAGCATCGGTTTGTCAAGCGATTTTGGGGGACAAACACAAACATAAACGTATACACACACACACACATACACACACACACACACACCCACACACACACACATACATATATATATATATATATATATATATATATTATATATATATATATATATATATATATATATATATATATACATACATATACACGACTGGCTATTGTAGAATACATTTGCTTCTTTCAGTTTCCGTCTATCAATTCTAATCACAAGGCTTTGGTCAGCCTGAAGCTATAGTAGATGACAAGACACTTGGCCAAAGTGCCACGCAGTGGGACTGAACCCAGAACCATGTGGTTCGTAAGCAAGCTACTTACCACACAGCCTCTTCTACGCCTATGGTTCAAATTTCATCAAAATCCGAAGCATATGAATTTTCACGGGATGTTCTGACTCCCTTTATGTCACCTCAAAATTGTATGAAACATACGGCATTACCTTTCTCCCTAGGCTTGGATTTTGTGTTCCAAATTTCATTAGGATCGGTGCAGTAGTTTCGAGTCTTTTAGTAGCACACGCAAACGAACACACATAAAGACATTGTCTTTTATATAATAGATGTTTCTATCTACTTATCTATCTGCTTGTCTGTCTATCTCCTACATCCCCTATAATGGAATACCTTTAATCCTGGGTCTGCTTGATCAGTGTTGATCAGATGATAAACATCAACATCAACGAAGACTGCGTGTTATTTGGTGTTTTGTGTAATATATAGTGAAGAGTTTGGCTATTCTAGTAGAAATGGTACAGTCTATAATGTATCTGGTGTATTGTTACTGTTCGATTATTGTTGTTGCTTAAACCTATAATCCAGAAGACACACGACCAAAAGCGATTCATCTGTGACCACCCCATCTTTCATTCAGATGCTGTAGAACTCGAACCACATTAGCCACGTTTGCTTTTAAGTGTAAGATGTTATTTGTAGGAGATTTGGCAACTGTGTATTGCAGATGAAACTACGACATATATGTAAGCTCCCTTTACTTGATTTCAGTCAAATATGGTGTCTATGATGCTCTATGTGTATTTACTTTCTTGACTGTGTGTTGTATTTTGTGATACAGCTTTCTTTCATCAATGGATATATCATGTGTTGGACGAGTTCTCTTTATCGAAACCGGAAATCGAGCTTACTTTCGATAACCGACTGTTTTTTCGTTATTCCTTACGATAGTTCATTCAACGACTCTAATATGGACAATATTCTGCATCTCCAAAGACAGTACCTCCTCAATCATACCTCCTCGGAATTTACACACTGGTTACGTACATCAGGAAATTTTTGTTGCCAGTAATTCTGGTATCAAAAGACTATACGCCCTTGTAAAACTTTGTATCTCACGAAGTATTCGAATTCATCACTGGCTGTGAAAATTATGAGAATATTATAAATTGCATAGAGAACATCTCTATTAAACCGGTGAAGAAAGTTATCATGTGATACCAACTTACCAATTACAAAGAGCAGCCATGTGAATTTCAGTACCATTTTGTTCAAGCCTTGAATCTGCTGGTTAAAGAATGTAAGTTTTAGACTGTGTCGTCGAAGAATACAAAAAGAATCGATAATGGATGGGGGATATTTTAATAATGTCAACTGGAACAATGCTCTTACTACTCGAGATTAAAACACTAGATTTGGAAACGTTTTCACAGTCGAGAGTTTTTGATTTATCGCTAGAGAATGCTAGCATATATAATGTCTATGATGTTTTTTGTTTTGTTTTTTTCTGTAAAGAATGCTACTATTGTAGAGGTGGACACTGAACAGAAAGATATTTGATTATCTTTTTTCAAAAACAATTTTTGATGGGTAGTGAAGTGTAAATGTGACCGCCGAAAATGTCCAGCTAGAAATGTTATACATTACAAGTGTAAAATAAAAAGGTCATTTTTATCGGGTGAGTAAAACACATATTAAGCACATAAAACACCGATATAAAACATAATTACTCTCCAACAAATTCATTTCTTCAACTTAAATTTGATAATTTCTTCTACTTTATTAGAACAGAAATGTGTCTCGCTCGCTCATTAATGTAATTAACCATCAATCAATGCAAGCTTTAGCTGATAGTAGAAGCGCTAAAAATTCCATCCAAGATAATTTTCCGATTGGTGGTTTAGTCATTAAACCATTCTTGTGATAGATTACTGCCCAAATTAAGTAAATATGCTACATTGATCTTAAGTGAGTGGGGAAATTTTACAAACAGTTGTCTCCATTAGTAATATTTAGTCTCGTCTATGACTTAATACTGGACAGATTTTCATGTCTTAACATTCTTCTGTAGCACATAAATTTAAACGCTTGGAAGCCTAATATCGTAAAACTTCACTTGCCTAAAAATTCCACCTGCTACAAAATCAGGCCAGACTCTTATTCAATTAACATAATGTTTCTATCTTCCATTACCCATCTCCTCCATCTTTCATGCATAAATTACTCGGGAAAATAGACCGTCTTTTGTGACATATTTCCTCTACTCCTCCTTTATGTGAGTTGGCTCAGGTTGCGTTGCTCCTTTTGATTCGTAACAGGAGCGAACGATGGAGCACTGTAGTTGTTCGTACTCTTTTCCCCCCACTTAATTTAATGCATCCAAAATTATTATTTTTGTATCTTTTATTGTACAAGTTTTGTCTGTAAGTTAGATTTAGCTTTCGTTTGAAAATAATTTGGGTGCGTGTTAACGTTCGTTATTGCTGCTACCAATATAGCAATAACCCCTCCTAATACTTCCATACTTCAATAGCTCGTCGGGAGTGAGAGGATCGAGTCTGCAAGTGTGGTTGGTTGCGGTTGTGTCTATGGTGATGGTTAGGCTTGGATCGATTGTGATAGGTGGGTGATGAAGGCTACTTCCAGCGTTCGAGACGCGCAGTTTCCGTAGTGAGGACGTTGCCATTGGTATCCTTCACCAGGGCTGTCTTGAACTGGATTAGATTAATTTCTACAGTACTTATTCGATAAAGAATTTTATAATAGCTACACAGCTACAAATTTGCGGGGAGAATATAGATTATTACATCAATCAAGGTATTAGACAAGTGCTTGATTTATTTAATGACCCCGGAAAAAATGAAAGACAAAGTCGACTGTAGTGAAATTTTAACTCAGGACACAATGAGCCGCCAATTAAATTTTAATTTCTAGATTTAGTACATAGCTAGAGAGTGTTGGGTATAGATAATGAAATCGATCCTCCTATATTATCAGTACTTTGTAAAGAGACGTAAGTATAGATTACAAAGGATTTTGTCCAGAGCATAAACAATTTTACCACTTTAATACAGATTCGATGATAAAAAATACTTGCCATATGTTCATTTGTGCAACATCTAGTGATTTGGTATTGACTATAAACAAATCCAATCCTTGTTGCAGGGTGGTAGCTTGTGTGCCTCAATAGTCCTGAGAATTATATCAGCAGAGCACAATCTCCGGGTATGGCCTTCTATGCTGGACAAGTCAAAACACAGAGACTAGATTTTGTGTAAGGAAGCTAGGGATATTTTTTACTTAGATTGTAAGGAATGGTGAGTACTTATTTAGAGTGTTACCTTTGTCTATCAAACAGGATCTAGTTTTACTTATTAAGAAGCCAGATATTCTATTTTTTTGCTCCATTGCATAATGTAATCACATTTCAAAAATAACAAAACAAAAATATTTTATCTTCTATTTTTCCGAATCAACCGGGAAATAAAATCTTAGCATAAGATTTGAGAAATTCCAATGCTCTCCTCATTATTCCAAAATTGATTTTCTTGCAAAGCAGGTATAAAAATCTACATTTTTTCCAAAAGAAACTTGTAAAAGCCTCGAGATGTTTCATAATAGTGGAAAATTTCTCTATGTAATTTCATTAAAAGTTTGCTTGTAAAGAACGATTTATATAGAATGTAAGTAAAATATGTTTCTTTTTGTTGAAAATCCTGTGGGGAAAATTTAACAAGTTTTTCCGACATTGAAAACAAATCTTGCCGTAAATTCATTGACGTTATAGTGTTCGTGTTTAATAATATTACAGAAATGCTACTGCTTCTCTGGAATGATTCACGATAACATAAAACTGGTAGTATTTTTTCTTCTTTTTTAAAGATTGTTTGTAGTTAGATATTTTAAGCTGTTTACAAATTTTGACGAATATCCGTTTCCAATATGTGCACGCATTACAATATGGCCGACTCAGAAGTTATAGAAAGAGGTTCTCACTACAGTGATGGTAGCAGAAACATAAACAAACACACCTTCAAGTTTATTCCAAACAAAAAAATATATATGGATTTTTTGCAAAAAAGGAGAGAGAGAGAGAGAGAGAGAGAGAGAGAGAGAGAGAGAGAGAGAGAGAGAGAGAGAGAGAGAGAGAGAGAGAGAGAAGAGAGACAGACAGACAAAAATGTTGGGGAGAGAAACATGCTGAAAAAAAGCCAAACGTGCAGACGGAAGTCCATACTAAAACATTTTGAAGACGAAAAAACTAATAATGTTGAAACTATTGTCTTGAATGAAAAAACAGCGACCGCCAACATGGAAGTATTAGGATAATTTATTGCTACATTGGTAGCAGCAGTAATGAACGTTAACAAACGAAAGCTAAATCTAACTCACATACAGAACTTGTATAATAAAAGATACAAAAAGAATAATTTTGGAAGCATTAAATTAAATGGAAGAAAATAGTATGAACAACAACAACATTCCATCATTCTATCATTGGTTGAAGAAGAGATAGGTCTTATACGCGCGTAGTATATACCTAATGTGTATGTTCGTGCATATATACATGTGTACGAATGATTGTATATATATACGAGTGCAAGACTCAACCTGTTGTACTTGTCTCCTTCTTTCGTAGATATATGCATGTATATACATTTATATATCTGCTGGGGCAGAAGTGTTTGACAGACAGGAGGGTGTATTTTTGTATATAAATATATAACTCATTTGTATATTCAAGTTTTTTGCGGCGAATATGAATGTTTTACGGTTTATGTTTTTGCGTATGCGTTTTTATTTGTATATACGTCTATCCGCGTATGTATGTGCATGTGCGTATAGACTCCGTTTTGTATATCCGCATATGTATGTGTATGTGCGTATAGAGATGTGCATATGAACATAATGATGCGTGCGTATTTATGTATGTTTTTATTTGTATATACGTCTTTCTGTGTATGTATGTGTGTGCGCGTGTAGAGATGTGTATATGAGCGTTGTGATGCGTGCATGGGTATATATGCGTGTTTATGTGCGTGTATGCGTAGACGTATATATGTGTCCACGAGAGTTGCTTGTGGGCACCGTCTGGAGTACCTGTTTCCAGAACCAAGAAAAGGTCGTCATGGTCGTGGGTACCGTAATCTAACCTAAATGGCGCCTTCTCCTTCATGAGTTGATGGGTTTGACTTATTTGTTTTTATTCGCATATATTCGCATATATATTCGCGTGTGGGAGCATGTATATAGATATATACATGCATGTGTTTGTGTGCGTACGTGTATATGTGTGTGTATATGTGTGCATATGCGGATTCTATGAATTAAGTATTATTTTCCACATGCCTATTGGAGTAATTTCCCTTTAATCAACGTTGTTTTTTTTTTTTTCACAGCGTTTGTGTTAATAACTGGTGAGATGCCGGAGCAGACTTCAGCTCCGGCATCCGAAACTGAGTTTTATTATGACAACCAACTAATTGTCACATATTATATTTATATGTGTATGCATGTATGTATGTATGTATGTATGTATGTATGTATGTATGTATGTATGTATGTATGTATGTATGTATGTGTGTATGTATGTATTTATAGATGCATGTGTGTATGTTTGTGTGTATGTGAATATATGTATGTCTATATAGATATATACATATATGATGTCATGTATTCTTTATTTTTAATATTCAAACTTACTAAATATCTTTGCACTATTTCTTGTGTACCATTTCACACTATTTTCTTCCATCAAAAAACATCTTTTGGCAACAAACTATCCTTCTGCTTCATATTTCAAGACCCTATGAACCTTGCTTTAAGGATTTGCGATTGTAAGGCTTCCTGTGTGCTCATTGCTTTCAGAATTTAATTTCTATTAAAACTTCTTTTACTTTGGTTCCATTTTAGACTTTCTATCAATATCTCAAAAGATATGTTCTATAAGTTTGCTAATGGCAATAATTTTGATCTTTACCATTCAGTTTATATTAAGGCACTAATTTTAACCTTCTGAACTATTCATTTCTATGGAAATTCATTCTTCTTTATTCCACATGTCATTCCTATATCTTGTGTAAAGCAGTATATTACTTCATCGTATTTTCTTTGCAAAGAATTTTAATATATCTATAGAGAGGAGGAGATTTCACTTTATGTGGCCAACCATTCATTTGCTATATCCTTCTTTTACTGTGCTTAGTAATAGAGGTAAAGATTTTATGAATATCCCAAAAGAGCAGAGGGGATAAGCAATCACTATGAAAGACTCCATCATTGATTTTAATACTTACTACCTCTTCATTAAGATATCTTTATTTATTTCTTCATTTATCATCTGTTCCATTCTTTGCTATTCTTTTCTATACTCTGCTAACTCTAGTATTTATACGCAATCTATGATCCAGAAAGGAAAAGTCATGGCATAGACTTTTCACGCTCAAACCATGCCATTGTAAATTGTTTATATCATTTCTGCAATATTGATTTATCTGTGAATGATTGTTCCTTAGTACTACTCATTTTTCAATATCATTTCTGCTCTCCTGGTAATACCTCTTGCGTGCCTAGTTATTTACATAACAATATATATTCTATTGGCTATTATACTTACCAGTAACTTCAACATAATTGAGAGATAAATTGCTGTTGCTTCTGCTTTCGTCACTGCTGTTACTTTTGTAATCATTTTAGTGTACAACCCTACAATACAGATCGTAAAACACTGATGTCCTCTCGAAAATCTGGATTAGATTTACCATGTCACAACTTCACATTCAACAAAACAGATAGATAAATTAGAGTTGCTTTATTCTTGGAAAAGGAAACAAAATGTTTATATTTCTTACTTGGCACAAGACAAACTCTGTGAGGGAGGAATTAAAATCAATTGAAGGGGCTCGAGTTCATGACAAGTATTTATTTTGTCGACATAAGAACTATAAAATCCACCTTATCAGACTGAAACTAATTTTCAGCTTTTATTCCGACATGCTGCCACAATTCCAACTCTTCCACACATTTAGTAAAGCAAACATTTAAACGGAAGTACTGTTTAATCGCTCCACCTGCAGGAAATAATGGCCAAATCTTCCTCAAAGTGCACCTTTTTCTCTTAAATAATGGAAAACATGTTAGATAAAGAAAAAGGTGGGATAACACGGCTGAAATAGCTTTGCTTGTAGTGTATTCGAAATGAAGACGGTACTAAGATGTATATAAACAGATAATCAGTCTTTTTGACTTTAGTGGGGAAGAGAAAGCTATTGGAGTTCATGCCCTCTTGGAGATCATTTTCAGGAGCCAAAACTGGGGCCCAGCTGAAGCCTACCCTACAGAATTTGCCGTATACCCTGTTGTATTATATATCATACTATATTATGTTATATTCTATTATATCATATTATATCATACTATGTGCAGAGTAGCAGAATCGGGTGAAGTAACGAGTCAAATGCCTTGTACTAAGTAACGCCATTTTACGTTGTCAGTTAAAATCCTACCCACCGTAGTAGATGCTAACCTACAACTTTTCTGGGTCGGTAAAATAAGTGCCATTGAAATCCTGGGGCGATCGAATCGACTACATCTAGCGCCAAAATGTATGGCCTGTGTCTATTATGTCTATCATAAAATCATTAAACTGTACTATATTTCGCAGAATCCACTAGAATACGCAGCTGAGGTGATATTAGATCAAAATAGCTATCTATGTATCATACTTAACGTATATACACTGTTGATAGGCCAGTTACTGCAGTATTTTTCCTGTGGACGTGCTGTGTTAAAAATACATTCAGTAGCGGAAGGAGATGAAAATTCGTCTCAGCGAGAAAGTTAGATGTATTCCGGACATTTTTTGGCCTTTTAGTTTTTACTATCTCAAACTTTGCTGATATCGACTTATCCAAAGAATCCAATCCTTCATCTTCATCAGCAAAGTAATCCAGAAAACCGATTAAAAAATAAAGAAAAAAAATGAAGAAAAAAAGCAACAGTAACGGGAAAATAACAGTCAATATGGATCTTTGTGGTTTTCGTCACTGTTTACAATTATCTTTAAAAAAACTTTTTTAATGTATCATATAGATGTAATTTTTGACACTGAATCCGAATTTGTTATTCATTTATTCCAGAAAAAATTTGCAAAAGTGTTACAGGTGTTCAAAGTTTAATAATTTTCAGAATTTTCAGCCAATCAGAAAACTGTGAATTCGCTGCCTCTTCCATCACCGGGGTAGGGGGCATTGGCATGTCAGAACATTAAGCTAGCTCGCGAGCAAATCAAATATTTGAAAGCTACGAATAAACCAACAGGGCTTGCTAGAAATAACAGTCAAAACATTAAAATATATACACGAGCAAAGTTAACATTAAAACATTCACGAGCAAATTAAATATTTAAAAGCTATGAACAAACCAATGGGTGTTGCTAGAAATAACAACCAAAACATTGTTTAAAACAGACTTTTATTAGTTAAAAAAATTCAAGAACGAAAGTTTGCAATACACTGTAGGATTTTATAAAATAAATTATCTTTCTCATACCTCCTCCACATAAATTCACAAAGATAAGAGTCAACCATGGAACGGTGTGTCCCACAACGGCATTTGTTTCCACTCTTTAAAGATGCCCAGGTACTCAATTCCTTGAGTGTGAGTCCCTTCTGCTACGGAAACAAACAATTATGGAACAAGTGATGGTTACACTCCTTGTACGCATGCGCAGCATCTTTCGTTACTATGGAAACAGAGTTCTTCGCCACGGTGATGTATAAAATACTCGTTTCTAATTGGTTAAAATATCCAAATTTTGCAAATTTTAAAGACTGATAAATTTTTAATTATAGATTTATAAGAAAAATGAATTTCATTTTAATACTATACAAAACCTAATCCATATCCTAAATTTAAAAGCAATTGGAACAGTGACAAAAACCACATAGATCTGTCAGTGTCTCATTACGCCTGCCCTTAGTCAATGTAGATTAGGTAGAAAAAAAAGGAGGAAATGGTTGGAGGAAAAATGTGTGAGCATGTTATAAATTACAGATAACGGATTTAAAGTAAGGCAAAGGCATAGTATATATGCAAATGGTCGTAGAATGCTTGTGTATTATAAGAAATGCAGTATACGAGTAATCCTAAATATTAGTTAAATACTGGGGAAGACTTGACTGACTGATGACAGATTTTTCGTTTCCGAAGATCATGAGAAAGAGCGTGGCACACCCTCAAGTGGCTATGTAAATCGACCTTCGACGCTATAGGGATTTTCTTTTACCTGTGCTAGATAGTTTTTAAGTGAAAACAGTCTGATCCGACACTTTAGACTTAGATATCTGACCGCTATGGCTCAGCGGACTAAGATGGCTGTGGTGGCCACCTGGCTGTAGGTTTTGCATTGGAGTGGTCTACTTTTAAGTGAATTGCTTTTAAAAAACTGGGGGGCTCCACATAACCTCGAGTTGCTGGAAGGTATCAAAGAAGGCATCGGACGTTCTGAGGGATTCCTCTTGACCGACTGTCATAATAAATGACTCATTAGTGAGCGAATTATTGTAGATTTTCTACAATGCATTATACCATATTAGCTAGTTCTTGTTTTATGCAGATTGACAGTGAAATTGGTTGAGTACAAGTGAAAAATAGTGCGTGGTATCTAGTTATGTCCATTTCCATTCTTAGTTTAATTACCACTGATGTCAGCTTGAACTTTCCTTCTCGGTAAAATATAGTAACAGTATCATACTCATCCCAAATATTTAAGAACTTGTGTTGCTTAGAAAATGTGTGTGTATGTGTGTGTGTCTGTCTGTGTTCGCGCGTGCGTAAGTTTGTACATATATTTTAGTAGTAGAGCACTGTTATTAAGATATCAATGACATAATGCGAATGTGTTTGCAATTATTCTATCGTAGTTTCAGTAATGGAAGCAACTTAAACGAGCGGTTGAACAGTGAAACGTGTTAATCAGGAGTCTCCCGTTACTTTTTTTTTTCGTTACTTTTTTACTTGTTTCAGTCATTTGACTGCGGCCATGCTAGAGCACCGCCTTTAATCGAGCAACTCGACCCCGGGACTTATTCTTTTGTAAGCCCAGTACTTATTCAATCGGTCTCTTTTGCCGAACCGCTAAGTAACGGGGACATAAACACACAAGCATCGATTGTCAAGCAATGCTAGGGGGACAAACACATACACACAAACACACACACGCATATATATATATATATATATATATATGCTTGTGTGTTTATGTCCCCGTTACTTAGCGGTTCGGCAAAAGAGACCGATTGAATAAGTACTGGGCTTACAAAAGAATAAGTCCCGGGCTTCTTTCAGTTTCCGTCTACCAAATCCACTCACAAGGCTTTGGTCGGCCCGAGGTTATAGTAGAAGACACTTGCCCAAGGTGCCACGCAATGGGACTGAACCCGGAACCATGTGGTTGGTAAACAAGCTACTTACCACGTACAAAAATTATAGTTCGCAAGTGCTTCCATTTTTATCATTCTTTCTTACAGCTAATACTTTCACATAACAAATACAAGCTGTATGTAAAACAATAAAAATATTCTTTTATTCTTTTATTCTATACTTGTTTCAGTCATTTAACTGCAGCCATGCTGGAGCACCGCATTGAAGGGTTTTAGTCGAACAAATCGATCCCCAGTACTTATATTTTAAGACTAGTACATATTCTACCAGTCTCTTTTGCCGAACCACTAAGTTACTGGGACGTAAACACACCAGCACCGGTTGGCAAGCGGTGATGGCGGATAAACACAGACACAAAGGCACACATACACACACGCACAATACACACACACATACACACACACGCACACACACACATACATACACACACACACACACACACACACACACACACACACATATATATATATACGGCGGGCTGCTTTCAGTTTCCGTCTACTACAGCCACTCAAAAGGCTTTGGGCGGCCCAAGGCTACAGTAGAAGACACTTACCCAAGATGACACGCGGTCGGACTGAACTCGGAACCATGAGGTTGGGAAACAAGCTTCTTACCACACAGCCAGACCTGCGCCTATATGCAAAACTTTCTCAGTTACAAAATGTGACGTTTTTGTTATCTACATTCCAACGATGCAGTTAGGTGTCTTACTTAAAAAACCGGCCTCCTCGAGAAAAATACATATAACCAAAAATAGAAGAGAACATACATACATGCATGCAGCCATACATAAACACATACATGCATACATGCATGCATGCATACATATATACATGCATACATACATACACACATACATACATACATACATACACACATACATACATACATACATACATACATGCATACATACATACATACATACATACATACACACATACATACATACATACATACACACATACATACATACATACATACATACATACATACATACATACATACATACATACATACATACATACATACATACATACGTTCGTACGTACGTAGATATATATCTGTGTATTATCCTGAACGAATACACAGAGGAAATCGTAGTGTAGCGATGGAGGGGGAATTATTAGCTTCAAATCTATGTATGCATGTGTGTGTGTGTGTGTGTGTGTGTGTGTGTGTGTGTGTGTGTGTGTATGTGTATGTATGTGTGTGTGTTAGGATTTCGAAAAAACGATATCTCCAACGCTATTTGATAGCATCTACCTTTATCTATCTCTTCTAATATTGCATTATTATTATTTATTATTATTATTATTATTGATTGATTGATTGATTGATTCCAGTTTCAGCTCATGAGCTGTGGCCATGCTGGGGCACCGCCATTTTCTCATCACTACTACTACTGCTGCTGCAGTTCATTATTCCAATCATCACCACAAACTGTATTGTGATAATCATAATGATCACCATCGCTTTTATTAATATTGTCAATGTAATCTACAAGATAACAGAAATGAATGTTAAAAATAAAACGTTGTAAAATCTCATATTCATGATTTCAAAAGTTTGCTCACATCATGTATATTAATACTTTTTTTGCATGTAATAATAATCACATGATTTTTCGAGGCTATATCTACAATACAACACATCCATTGCAAAGAATCCAAGGTAGCTGTTCCTCTGTGCAAATATGCGAACCCAATTACTTATCAACAGAACATGAATCCAATTTTACGGAGGAAATGTAAATATTACATGTGTGTGTGTATGACAGAGTTGTGTGCATGCCTGTGTACGTGTCTCTGCGTGTGCCTGCGTGTGTATGCGTGTGTGTGTGTTTGTGTGTGTGTGTGTGTGTGTCAGTGCAATATGCGTAAATGTGAGATTAAACTTATATTCTATTGATAAGTAATGAAGAGTATACATATATTTGTATTGAATAGTAGCCATGTTAGATTTATGTGTGCGAGTGTGATGTATGTATGTATACTATATATGTGTGTGTGTGTACATATATATTTACACACACACACACACATATATATATACATACATATATATATATATATATATATATATATATATATATGTATGTATGTATGTATGTATGTATGTATGTATGTATGTATGTATGTATGTATGTATACAGACATATATATATCCATACCTTCATCTGGTCTAACGACCGTCCACGTTTGCTTTCGTTCGGTTTCCTTGTATCTCTCCACTGTCCTGTTCTTGTTACCAACTTTGACCCTCCGCAAATCCCAATTTTATTTGGGTTTTTGCGGAGGCCACTGCCTTCGAAGACACATATTGTCGTTCAATGCGCGAAATGTGGATTAGATGGACAGCCGACAACTGATGAAGAGTCGTTCTTTATGTTACTTGTCCTGTTTTTCATTTGTTTCTCTCGCTGTTTGCGTACTCAACTCATTTGTTTTCGTATGTCATGTTGTTTACAGTTTGTGACGTCCTATACCCATATATGCATATACATATATATATATATACTATTTGATTGAACGCCACGCATCCATTTCCAAGTTTATCTTAATATTTTTGATGCGACTCTACCCTTTACTGTTCTCTCTCCGCTATCATTTTCTCTCTCATCCTTTCTCTAATTCCTTTTTTCTCCCCTTCACCGTTTTCCACCTCTCTCTTCCTCTTTCTCTTTTACTCTCTCTCGTTGCTCATACGTGACCATCGTCCATCTTCCTTTTCTTCACGTGATCATCTTTCTGTTCCTTCAGAGCTGTCGTAGAGACTGTTTGTGACGTCCTGTACCTAAATATGCGAGTATATATATATATATATATATATTATATATATATATATATATATATATATATATATATAAGACGAGCTCGGAGAAACGTTAGTACGCCGGGCGAAATGCGTAGCCGTATTTCGTCTGCCGTTACGTACTGAGTTCAAATTCCGACGAGGTCGACTTTGCCTTTTATCCTTTTGGGTCGACAAATTAGGTTCCAGTTACGCACCGGGGTCGATGTGATCGACTTAATCCGTTTGTCTGTCCTTGTTTGTCCCCTCTGTGTTCCCCTTGTGAGTAGTAAAAATATATATATATACATATATATATATATTATATATATATATATATATATATATATATATATATATATATATATATATATATACATATATATATATATATACACATATATATATATCATTTATATATATATATATATATGTGTGTGTGTGTGTGTGTGTGTGTGGTATGTATGTAAGGAAATGCGCTATTCCATTTATATTACAGTTAATTACTTCTTAAGTATACTTTTTTAATCAAATCATTTCCAAATACACTAACATATATTGAAAAAAAGATTATCATAATCAACTTATTTCAAAAGACATTACATATTCCAAAATATCATATCATATCTAAAATACATTATTAGAATCAAATCATTTCAAGATTACTATTTCAAAGTATATTTTTTACGTTCACATCATTTCAAAATACATCATTTAACACTCCAAAGTACATAATTACAAAAGTACATCAATATTTCAAAATACATGATTTCAAACCGGTTTTACTTCATATAGTAGATATTCATTGCAAAAACCATGTGTAACGTAATGGCTGGCTACTAGCGTCCATTTGATATAATGTGTCTACCGGCAGTAACCTTCTTACAGACTCACTAGGTAACAGGGGAGGTAATACTTCATACATTCATAGACCGAAATTAAGTATACTCTTTTACTCTTATACTTGTTTCAGTCATTGACTGCGGCCACGCTGGAGCACCGCCTTTAATCGAGCAAATCGACCCCAGGACTTATTCTTTGGAAGCCTAAAACTTATTCTATTGGTCTTTTTTACCGAACCGCTAAGTTACGGGAACGTAAACGCACCAGCATCGGTTGTCAAGCGATGTTGGTGGGGGACAAACACAAACACACAAACATATACACACGCATACATATATACGACGGGCTTCTTTCAGTTTCCTTCTACCAAATCCACTCACAAGGCTTTGGGCGGCCCGAGGCTATAGTAGAAGACACTTGCCCAAGGTGCCACGGAGTGGGAATGAACCCGGAACCATGTGGTTGGTAAGCAAGCTACTTAACACACAGCCACTCGTGCACATTGTACATTAATCATTCAAAAATGTATGGGAATATATATCATATAAATAATAAATGAAATAAAAATAAATAACAGTAATTGGTTAATGACTTAAACTTGGTTTATATTTTACAATAAAAAAAATAATGATTCATTTTTTATTCTGTTCTGTCAGATTTTATGCACATTACTATAATGGCAAAAGTTTAAAATTTGTTTGCCAAGTTCCTGCACATCTATCTAAATGCTCACAAGTGTTCAGACCATGTAATTTGTTATTGTTCTTGTTGTGTGTGCGTGAGTGCATGCGTACGTGTGTGTGTGTGTGTGTGTGTGTGTGTGTGTGTGTGTGTGTGTGTGTGTGTGTGTGTGTGTGTGTGTGTGTGTGTGTGTGTGTGTGTGTGTGTGTGTGTGTGTGTGTGTGTGTGTGTATGTGTGTGTGTGTGGTGTCTAGTGTACTCGATTAGGCAGTATTAAATTAGACTAACTTCCTAGTAATATTTAAGGTATGTAGCTCGGCAATTACTGCAGCATTTTTCCTGGGATAAAATATCCAATGGACAAGATTAGGCATTCTTTTCCGAACATGTAGTCGGCTTCAAAACGCGACATTGATAAAGGTCGAAACGCATCTAGTGTTCTCGCTGGTCGCTTCTGAGACGTAATTTCGTCCCCCTCTCGATATCTATTATACTTTTAACACAGTACGTCCATAATCCTGTTCTAATCGATGTTTCAGTGTGAATCACCATTTGTTGTTGACGATTGCTTCTTTCTCTCACCACTTGCCTAACTAGTTCGCTAATCTGGTCTCTAAAAGATTTACACGCCGGAAAAGACACGTTCAGCTTCCAGCAACCAGGCCCATGATTATGAAGACTATTTATGTCAATCGTAGAGATCACGAATTTGTTGTCTATGTATCAGACGTCTTTAAATTGTGAACAGTCTGTGTTAACTCTGGGTACTGATCAACAGAATACTCTATCCAGATACGATCTAGATGACTCGATCTGGTTTGTGTATGTCTACATTGGCACTTTTGAAAAATTCAGCCAGTGTCTGCAAGACAGTTGGAAACGCGTGAGCAAAGTTGCGAGGTTTTTGTTCCTCAATCACACAATATGGCATTCCACTCACCTGCTAGCACAAGAGCAGTATGTTCCCACAAAAGACTCTTGATACCAAATGAAATATAACCACCTTATTTCTATCGGAGCGTAGACGGCTACTGACACACCATTTGGATAGAGGAAGATAGTCTCTATTGCGACATCCAGGCCTTTTGGAAACAGCACAGCAGTTCCGCCTCTCAAACCCGGTCAACTTGAAGAAGGATGCATCTCATAGCCGCCGGAGTTGGGTACGAAAACTCGCATCTAACTGATGGTGAACGCATCAATGTCCTCTGATCTGACACCACTGAGTTGATGGACTTGTTTTCAAGGTGACCACGTGCCAAGGAATTCACAATGTATATTCTGAGGAAGAGTATTTCAGATGAATTAGGGGTGAAACCACCTGTCTTTTTCTTGTGAAGTGATTGAAAATCTCATTTCGAACAGTTGTGTTTCCATTAGTAATCCTCATATATATATATATATATATATATATATAATATATATTATATATATATATATAGGCGTGCGTGCGTGTGCGTGTGTGTGTGTATGTGTGTGTAAGTCTTCTATTGACGTCAAGATAATTTCTTTTAGATTGCTATAAGTTTCTTGTGTTGCTTTTAGGATTTGCATGTATGTTAGCATGTTATATTTTGGCGAGGTACAATCGTTCCATTGCTTTTCGTTCTTTGCATGATACCTCTGACCTTGGTACTCAGGAAAATAAACCTGAGGTACCAACTAAAGGAAAAATCCCAAACAATCAACCACTTCCTTTTCATGGATGATTTGAAACTGTATGGCAAAGATGAGACACCAGTGGTTCCTTGGTGAACATGGTCCACTGTTTTAGTACTGATATTAGAATGGAATTGGACTCAAGAAGTGCGGAGTAATCTACCTAAAAAGAGGCAAAGTGCAGTCCCTAGTGGAAACAGAATTACCGAATAGCATCTTGATTAAGCAAACTGAGACGCAAGAATACAAATACCTTGGTGTACTAGAGTGCAACGAGATAATGGAAAAGGAAATGAAAGAGCAACTAAGGATGGAGTATTTCCGAAGACTGGGGTTGGTGCTGCGCGTGGACAATATCATCACTTCAGTATGGAGCGGGAATTATAAAATGGCAAAAGAGAGAAATGAAGAAAATGGATTCCAATTCGAGAAAAATTTTGACAGTACACGGAGCCTTCCACCCTAAGAGTGACACCGATAGGCTGTACTTGTCCAGAAGAAAGGGTGGGATAAGTTTCATCAGTTGCCAGGACTGTATCGAAGCAGAAGAAAACAGCTTAGGATGGCATATAAAAAATGCCGTCGAGCCACTGTTGAAACACGAAGGCCGGCGTCATCAAAACTGAAAATTGTATAACTAAAGAAAAATTCAAACAGGAAATAAATTTTAAAAATATAAAGAAAAGCATGGAAAGAAAAATATGTACGGTCAGTTTGCAAGAGATATGAACGCCAAGACAGGTGGCTATAAATAAGGAGTGACCTGAAGATAGAGACAGAAGCACTCGTATGCGCAGCTCAAGAACAAGCGTTAAGGACCAATTATATGAAGTGCAGAATTGACAACACTATCGATAGCGACAAATGTAGAATGTGTGGTGAAAGGGTTGAAATGGTATGGCTCATTGTTAGTGAATACCCGAAATTGGCACAACGTGAATACAACCGAACATTGTTGCAGTGAATAAAAAAGAACATGTATGATTATCGACATAGTATGCCCCAGTGACAACAAGATCAATGTGAAAGAAAAAATAAACAACTATGACGATTTAAAGTGGAAAATACGAAGGTTGTGGTCAATGAAGAGAGTAGACGTGATACCAATAGTAATTGGTGCACTTGGAAGTATCAGCATTCAGCTACTTGCATGACTGAAACAGATCGGTGCAAGTGTGAAGGTAGAACACCTACAAAAATCAGCATTGCTTGGAGCTGCAAGAATTCTTCACAGGGTACTTGAAGTATGACCAGTAAACAAGTGTGACCATAGTCTACTGGCTGTGGGCAGCCTACACCATCATAGCCAGCAAAATAAGTTGTGAGTTTTCATATAATAATAATAATAATAATAATAATAATAATAATAATCCTTTCAACTATAAGCACAAGGCCTGAAATTTGGGGGAGGGGGATAGTTGATTACATCGACTCCAGTACTTGACTGGTAGTTAATTTATCGACCCGAAAGGATGAAAGTCAAAGTCGACCTCGGCGGAATTCGAACTCAGAACGTAACGACGGGCGAAATACCGCTAAGCATTTCGTCCAGCGTGCCAACGATTCTGCTATCTCACCTCACAGAGCCTGAAATTTTGAGAGAAAGTTTAGTCCATTACATCGAATCCAGTACTCGGCCGGTAGTTATTTCATGGATCCCGAAAGGCAAAGTCAATTTCTATGGAAGCTGAACTCATGACATCTGATTTAACACAAGGCCAAATTTGGAGAAAAGAGGTCAGTCAATACCATTGACCCAATACTTGACTAGCACTTTTATTTCATCGACATCGGGGAGATGGCATGTAGATTTCAGTGCAACATGAACTGAACTCAATACGTAAGTAGTTGAAAAGAATGGTTCGGGACATTTTTGTCCAGCACACTGATAATTCTGCCAACCAAGTTATGTAATACCATTTCCAATATAAAGTACTGGTGTATATTTTCTTCTATGCAAATTCTCTCGAGTTACATAGTGATGCAAGTTTACCTTTGGTGCAACAAGCTTCGTGTCAATTGCTTACATAAATGAAATATTGTTTTAGTATTGACATTAAATCGACTCGTTCGCTGTTCGAGTTGATTTACACAGCATGAAATTTACACAGTATGAACAGGGCTTCAAGTTAGAGCTCGAATTGAATTACATATATATTATTATCATTATCTTTATCATTCATATCTGCATTTTATCACTTATATCTGAACCCTTCATATTTATTATATATCATTTTTTTATTATAAACATTACTTGCATTTTTCTTTATGTTTCTAGTGTTCCTAGTTCTTCATAGTTATCTTATTTTTTAATATATTCGAGATATATTACTTAACGAGTGTGTTTATATGCATCTGGGCATATATGTATGCATATGTTTGAGTGAATTTTTTGTATATATTCTTGTTTCTCTCTGCATGTATACGCATGCGTGATTATCGTCTTCTACATATACATCCATACATTTCTTTATGAATATATTTTTATACATTTGCCTGGCTTCATACGTGTGCCTATTTTGCACATGCCTTCTATATATATTATATGTATGTGTATAGATAAATACGGAGAAGGGGAAGAGAGAGCAAGCATGCGCAAAATAGGCACACATGTAAAAGCATATGTATGAAATATACATGTATACATATATATATATATATATATATATATATATATGAGTTCGTGTTGAGTTGTATGGAACGTTAAAAGCCTATATCAGTTAGTGATGGTGGGTAGTTCCTGCTGATGAGTGTATCCTTTAGCTCAGACGCCCCAAACTAAAGAAGGATTTACAACCAAAAGCCCTACCATACATACCCACGCACAATACCATACATACCCACGCACATACATACCCCGAAACAATTAGGCCTTCGACACCATCCTCCCGAACATCCCTTTACTAAAAAGGAACCATAGAATGGATCAAATCTTCCAAACACACATCATCATAAAGAGCAAAAGGCAACTCAAGTCAATGAAAAGTCTTCTCACACAGGCCCAAGTACGCTCGTCAACAGCATCGAAACCAACAGTAAAAAATGCAGAAGATCTAACTATGGTATATGTGTCAACCTAACTGAAGTATCGGAATTCTCTTTCAAACAGGGTCAGCGTTTTACAGAGAAAATCAGCTTCACATGGGCTTCGGAAAACCTAATTAACTTATTTAGGGCTTTGAGAACGATATAGTGGTCAAACTAAAAACAGTCTACGCTAGAGGATGACGGTACATAGACCCCCACATTAAAATACGAGAATACAGAAAAATAGTATTAAGCGAGCACATCACGCGTTAGCGCCACTAACGAACAACCCAACTTTAGAATTTTTCCCCTCTATAAATTTAGATACGATGAAATCTATAATCAGTGCATTAGCAAAGAAGCATATTTTATCGCAAAATATAGACCTATTTTGAATGCCGCCACCTCTACAGATGAAACTACTACAAGAATTTAGAATAATTCCAACCACTACTACTAAGACCGCAACAGGTCACTTTTAGGTCATTTAACCATTAAAGATTCCACGAACAATTTACTGTGTCACAGCACTCCTGTATTTTTCTTTTCTTTTCTTTCTCTTTCTCCCTCATCTTTCCTTACTCCTACTTCTCTTCCTCCTTTATCTTCTCCTTCACCTCCTTCTTTTTCTTCTTCTTCTTCTCCTTCTCCTCCCCCGGCTGCTCCTACTTAAACCATCAATTCTCTGTACCCAAACTATTCCTTCAGATTTACTACTAGCCACCTACGAGATATTCACAAACGGATAGAGAGACAGACTATCTGAAAACTATGGAAATATTTACCTATTTAAAGACTGGAAATATCTACAAACTCCAATTCAATTGTTTTTCTTATTTTACTCTTAGTTGAAAAAAACGTACTTGATGATGAAAATATTTTAGTATTTTACCTTGTCTTATTTTCCTTATATATATATATATATAAATACATAAATCCGGAGGAGAAGTACACTCTAAGATCCAGAGCAGTTAATATTATAATGGGGTAGGCTGCTCTATGGGATTATCCTGGGTTCATAGATCATAAGGGGTTTAGCCTTGCGGAGTATCTTCAAACCCCAAACACTGCTGGCCTGAGACCTCTTTAAGATATGGAGGGGGAAAAGCTTTGTTTTTAAGGGTAAAACCTTAGGTGATTATCTCCCTTTGTCATTCTCCATCGATCTTTGACCGCGCTGCCATCATGCGGTCACCAAAATACCACGAAGGTAAACGATTGTCCCCCTTCGGCCTTGGCTATTGGTTTCCGGATGTAGCGGACCTTCGTAATCACCATTAAACTCATCCAACTCTTTCCGAATCCTCTGCACTGTCCTCAGATTGACACCCAAACACTGAAATGTTCGTATTGGAGCTTCCGGTGCGAATGCCGAGCAGTACAGTATGTTGTTTTCAAATTTCTGGCTGAGGTAATTGCGTCATGGTGCTGTTTTTCTCACAGACGGTGCCCAACTGACCCTATTATACTGTTTAGATGACAAAATCAAAAACAAACAATGCGCATGCGCGGATTAATAATATAGAATGGCGACAATTTGCCCATCACACACCCTATATATATATATATATATATATATATATATATATATATATATATATATATATATATATATACATACACCAGAGTAAGCACATAAATGCGAAACCAGGTGGGGGAAAATAGTACTCGAATACCAGAAGTAGAGTAATATGCTTTATTAAAAAGCAGCAAAAGTATTTTTGCTGCTTTTCAATTATATATATATGGAAACCCCTTTTCAACCTACATTCAAAACAACTGGAAAATATATTTTGATGACTGCTTCATCCTCTGGAATGAAAGTATAGAAAAGCTTAACGAATTCCGAACACTTCTAAATGGAATAAATGGAAACTCCAATTTACGATAGAGTAGAACCAGGAACAACTACCGTTTTTAGATATCCTTATTGAGAAAGTCGGGAACAAAATAGAGACAGATATCTATTGCAAACCCACGGACTCGAAGCAGTACTTGCCATTTGATTCTTGCCACCCAGATACACCAGGATGAATATCCCATTTTGTTTAGCAAAAAGAATATGCGCAATAGTATCAGACGCAAACACCCGTTTCACACGACTGCAGGAATTGAAAACCACACTCATCAATAGGAATTACCCACAACCTTTAATCGACAATATGATCCAATGAGTACTTAAATTAAATACACAAGAACTTAGACAACCAAGACCAGAGAAGGAAGAAAAATTGAAAACCTTGCCTTACATTTCCACACATAAACCACATAACAATGAGGCCTTCAACACTATACTCCACAGCACAACTCTACTCAAGAGAGACCCAAAAATGAATCAAATCCTCGAAACACACACAATCATCAAAAGTAAGAGACAACCGAAATCAATGAAAAAGATTTTAACCTAGGCCAAATTACACGCAACAAAAACCACAAAGCCGACAGTAAAAAAGCGCGGGAGACCCAAGTGTGGGATCTGTAACAACATAATAAAAGAATCAGAATACCGATTAGAACAAGGCCATAATTTCACCATAAAAACTCATTTTACATGTGCATCGGAGAACTTGATTTACTTAATTACATGCTCGGTATGTAAACGGCAATATATTGGACACAAAAAAAACAGCCTACATCAGAGGATGGCGGTGCACAAATCTCAAATAAGGATTCCGGAATACAGGAAAATACCTCTCAGCCATCGATGACTGTGCATCCAACAAATTTCCCAAATTCACAAGGTTTCCATTATACAAATTCAAAGACAATGCTAGCCAAAATGAACGCATTAGCAAGGATCGAGTCTAAATTCTTTAAACTCGCGGTCTCAAAGCGACGAAAATATTTTGACAAATTAAATTTAAATGTTGATGTGAATCTAACGGTTTTTTGTGTTTCTTAAATAGCTTATAAACACCTTCCAAGCTGTAATTGTATATATATATATATATATATATATATCTATATATATATATATATATATATATATATATATATATACATACACCAGAGTAAGCACATAAATGCGAAACCAGGTGGGGGAAAATAGTACTCGAATACCAGAAGTAGAGTAATATGCTTTATTAAAAAGCAGCAAAAGTATTTTTGCTGCTTTTCAATTATATATATATATGGAAACCCCTTTTCAACCTACATTCAAAACAACTGGAAAATATATTTTGATGACTGCTTCATCCTCTGGAATGAAAGTATAGAAAAGCTTAACGAATTCCGAACACTTCTAAATGGAATAAATGGAAACTCCAATTTACGATAGAGTAGAACCAGGAACAACTACCGTTTTTAGATATCCTTATTGAGAAAGTCGGGAACAAAATAGAGACAGATATCTATTGCAAACCCACGGACTCGAAGCAGTACTTGCCATTTGATTCTTGCCACCCAGATACACCAGGATGAATATCCCATTTTGTTAGCAAAAAGAATATGCGCAATAGTATCAGACGCAAACACCCGTTTCACACGACTGCAGGAATTGAAAACCACACTCATCAATAGGAATTACCCACAACCTTTAATCGACAATATGATCCAATGAGTACTTAAATTAAATACACAAGAACTTAGACAACCAAGACCAGAGAAGGAAGAAAAATTGAAAACCTTGCCTTACATTTCCACACATAAACCACATAACAATGAGGCCTTCAACACTATACTCCACAGCACAACTCTACTCAAGAGAGACCCAAAAATGAATCAAATCCTCGAAACACACACAATCATCAAAAGTAAGAGACAACCGAAATCAATGAAAAAGATTTTAACCTAGGCCAAATTACACGCAACAAAAACCACAAAGCCGACAGTAAAAAAGCGCGGGAGACCCAAGTGTGGGATCTGTAACAACATAATAAAAGAATCAGAATACCGATTAGAACAAGGCCATAATTTCACCATAAAAACTCATTTTACATGTGCATCGGAGAACTTGATTTACTTAATTACATGCTCGGTATGTAAACGGCAATATATTGGACACAAAAAAAACAGCCTACATCAGAGGATGGCGGTGCACAAATCTCAAATAAGGATTCCGGAATACAGGAAAATACCTCTCAGCCATCGATGACTGTGCATCCAACAAATTTCCCAAATTCACAAGGTTTCCATTATACAAATTCAAAGACAATGCTAGCCAAAATGAACGCATTAGCAAGGATCGAGTCTAAATTCTTTAAACTCGCGGTCTCAAAGCGACGAAAATATTTTGACAAATTAAATTTAAATGTTGATGTGAATCTAACGGTTTTTTGTGTTTCTTAAATAGCTTATAAACACCTTCCAAGCTGTAATTGTATATATATATATATATATATATATATATATATATATATATATATATATACGTAAATGTCGAACGATATATATAGTCTTTTATTTATTTCAGTCATTAGACTGCGGCGATGTTAGGGCACCGCCTCAAAAAACTTATAGTCGAATGTGTGTATGTGTGTGTGTATGTGTGTGCATGTCTGTGTGTGTGTGCGCGCGTGTATGTGTGTAGTAGCAGCTCTAATAATGTAAACATTACCGATGTCACATATTTGATGTATGTGTTTTCTTTACGCGCTTATTTACTGCGGAATTGCGAATGTTAAAAGACACTCAATACCTCAAACCGAGACAACTCGTTCTATAGGTGCACGAAAACGATAGATTTTCACTGTTATTTCTCCTCATTAGCATCGTATACCCAAGTGACTGCGAAACGAATTTAATGCGCTGGTCTCAAATATATATGCAAATTATGTAGGGTCAATCTTCTGGTGTCCAATAGCGCCGCACAAGTAAAACAAATTAAATTCTGAAAATTTGAACTATGAGCAGCTCTGATATCATAAACTTAATCGATGTCGCATGCCTATTGTTTGTGTTTCGTTTAGGTACTTCTTGACTGCAGGATTGCTTCAGGTCGTTCTAAAGCTGCGAATAATTCAAAAAGGCTGCACATCAGCAGATAGACTCTACACTATTTTCATATATACCTCAGATCAGCGAAACCAATTCGTTTCGAAGTGAGTCGAATATACGATTCCGGTGATCGGGTATACGATGCCGATGATCGGGTATACGGACGCCGATGTATAACAGCGATATATCAATATCCATCGTTCTCGTTTACCAATGGGGCGAGTGACTCTGACGCCATCCCGTAGCTAAAAAGAGCATGAACAAAACACAAACATTAAGTGTGTATGTGTGTGTGTGTGTGTGTGTGTGTGTGTGTGTGTGTGTGTGTGTGTGTGTGTGTGTGTGTGTGTGTGTGTGTGCGTGCGGGCGGGCGGACGGGCGTGTGAGTGAGTGTTTAATTTCTTACTTTGACCATTGGACTGTGGTCATGCTGAAAGGTTCTAGTTGAACAGTTTTATTTTTACATAAGTTTATCAGTTGCTAGGAACCTTTCGAATAGCTTCAGTGGACAGTTTCGTCAATATATTAGGTTGTCAAGAAAGGTCTTGTGGTTTTTAACCTTTAAATTCAGATGCACATATCTCGACTCAAACAATACTTTATTAATCGAAATAAGCATCATCAGAATCAACACACTTTTGCCAACGTGAAACAAGTTTATTTATGCCAGTAGCGTAAAAATCCTGTGTTCTGGTGGCGAGGAAGTCATTGAAGGCTTGGTTTTTTAAGCATTTCTCACACGGGAAGTTGTCGAGATGCTTGAAAAAGTGGTAGTCGGTAGGCGAGAGGTCTGGTGAGTATGGCGGATGAGGCAGAGTTTCGTAGCCCAATTCATTCAACTTCTGCAGGGTCAGTCGTACGACGTGCGGCCAAGTGTTGTCGTGGAGAAGAATTGGTCCTTTACTATTGACCAATGCTGTCTGTTGTTGTCGGAGTTTCTTATGCATTTCATCCATTTGCTGACAGTACTTCGCCGTAATGGTTTCGCCTGGATCCAAAAAGCTGTGATGGATAGGACCGGCCGCAGACCACCAAACGGTCACCATGACTTTCTTTTGGTGCAACTTTGGCTTCGGAATGTGTCGTGGAGCTTCGTCGGTGTCCAACCACTGAGCTGAGCGTCGCCGATTGTCGTAAAGAATCCACTTTTCATCGCAAGTCACAATCCGGTCGAGAAACGGGTCGTTCCTGTTGCGTAAAATAAGGGAAGACGACACTTCAAAACGGTGTTTTTGTTTTTGTTGTGTTTTTTTGTCGTTCAATTCGTGCGGCACTCATTTCTCAAGTATTTTTGTTTTTCCAATCTCCTTCAAGTGGTTGGAAATTGTCGTAACGTTATGTCTAATTCAGAAGCAAGCTCTCGAACAGTTGTGCGTGCATTGGCTTCGACTATGGCTCTTAGTTAATTGTTGTCAACATCCGATGGCCGACCACTACGCTTATCATCTTCATGACTCTCGTCACTGCTACGAAATTTATTGAGCCACCATTGTGCTGTACGTTCATTAGTGGTTCCTGGACCAAACGCATTGTTGATATCGCGATCTGCTTCGGCAGCTTTTCGGTCTAGCTTGAACTGGAATAAGAAAATTGTGCGAATTTGCTTTTGGTCCATGTTGTATTCAACGTTTCGGAAAAAAATGGCCTAATTATTCAAAAAGGAAAAGAGTAACACGATTAGATAGAGCGAAAAACGGGCTTTAAAATGATATATAAAGTCAAAGTATTTTAACGAAAATTAATTTGAAAATACATCATTTAAAACCAAAATTAAAAATTCCGCAAGAACTTTCTTGACAACCTAATACAATGACTTGTATGTCTACTCAATCAATAAATTAATCAATAAATTAACGGAACAATTAGTCCAGTACAATTCTCTTCAGAACTTAACGTAATTGTGGTAGATTTTCAAATTCTCGTTCAGACATACTTCCCCAAGCATCCTGCATACAAATCTGAAGAGGTTGATTGAGATCTGACCGTTCCATTTGTTTATTGCTAAATTGATTAATTAATTAATTAATTAACTATATATATAAGCCATTGTATGGCAATGAAGCAATTTTTCAAGCCATTCAAAATGTTCATAACTGTGAATAATATCACATAAAACCTAATTCTTCATTCTTTGTCTGATTCCATTTATAGCCTGCGATTAATGTACCAACCAATCGACTTGGGAATAACTTCCGATGGGAGTGCTGAAATGTTCTGGTTTTAAGGGTGTCGCAAAAGACCTGGTTGGAGGTCCAACCTTCCGAGTTCTTTTGCAGGGTTTAGGAAACCGAAGGACTGCTACAATACGTATGTGAATTTGAGAATGAAATATGTTGAATAAAAACATAACTGATTCTGCTGTATTTTCTTTTACCCAAAGCCAAAAACTTTTCTGCACCGTTCGTATATGAATATATATGTGTATGTATGTGTGTGTGTGTGTATGTATATATGTAGGTAGGTAAGTAGGTAGGTAGGTAGGTAGGTAGGTAGGTAGGTAGATAGGTGTGTAGGTAGGTAGGTATACATACATATGTGTCATGCAGAGTTAGCGCTTAAAATCTTTGAACGTTTTGTTTATTTCCATAGTGTCGATGTGGTATACGAGTCATAAAAAGTTCATTCAAATCTTTTGTTATTAGAGTTATCTGCATCGTGTACAGTGAGGTCTCGCCGTACGTCAGTGGGCCGAGCGTGTTGAACACAGTCATCATAGGGGAACAACTTCTCCTATGATGTGCACCCCAGCGACTAACACATTTTGCGTCTGAACCTACCTTGCCATTTTAAGAATAAATGTGCGAATAATTATAACTAAAAGAAATGATAATTTTATTGTTTTTATTGAGTTTCATTTATGTAATTGTAAATCGTTTGGTGGCTGTGTTCGATTTTATTACAGCTATGTCTTATATTTTTGACTTGTTTCAGTCATTGGACTGTGGCCAAGCTGGGGAATATTCTTGAAAGGTTTAGTCAAAGAAATAACCCCAAATACTTATTTTTTAAAGCCTGGTGCTTATTCTGTCGTCCCGTTAAGTTATCAGAACGCAAACAAACCACTACTGGTTGTCAAGCGGAGATGGAGAACAGACATAACAGAAACACAAAGGCACAGGCGATAGATCGGTAGCCACTACACACATTTTTTTCTCTCCTCGTTTCTTTCTGTGTTCCTTTCTGTGGAAGAGCGTAGGTTCGAAATATAAAATACTTTTTCAATTCCCGAGCGTTATACTAATACATCTGTTTGTTTTCTACACCACCTGTCTTTGTCTTTTATTTTTTCTTTCGTGAATTCTCCCTATATATATATATAATATATATATATATATATATATATATATATATATATATATATATATAAGTTAATTAGAAGATATATCTTAAAGGGATAATTACATCCAAGAAAACACTGGTTCTATACCTTATGTCTTTGGGAAACAAAATTTCCCTAAAAGGTATGTATTAAGTATATAATCCGTATTAAATTAAGAGAAGAAAATGGAGAGTTAGTGGTTAATATTTATATATTTATCAATAAATTAATAGTCATTTCTTCCTACACCTGTTTCCATTTGTACTCATTGAATAAATTACAAATTTATGCAATAAATTAACATTTATAAGTTATGAGCAAAATATCCTCAAGGATGTTTATTTAATGTGTACAAATGGAAACAGCTATAGGAAGAAATGATTATCAATTTATTAATAAATAAATATTAACAACTCCCCATTTTCTTCTCTTAATTTGATACAGATAATATATGTGTGTGTGTGTGTGTGTATGTATGTATGTATGTATGTATGTATGTATGTATGTATGTATGTATGTATGTATGTATGTATGTGAAGCCGCATGGCTCAGTGGTTAGAGCGTCGAGGTTGTGAGTTTGAATCAAGGAACCGGGCTGTGTGCTGTGTTCTTGAGCAAGATGCTTTATTTCACGTTGCTCCAATTCACTCAGCTGTAGAAATGAGTTGCGACGTCACAGGTGCCAACCTATATCGGCCTTTGCCTTTCCCTTGAAAAACGCTGGTGGCGTGGAGAGGGAAGGCCAGTATGCATGGGTGACTGCTGGTCTTCCATAAACAACCTTGATCGGATTTGTGCCTGGGAGGGTAACTTTCTAGGTGCAATCCCATGGTCAGTCATGACCGAATGGGGTCTCAGCTATGTATGTGTGTATATATGTCTGTATATATATATATATATATATATATATATATATATATATATATATGTATCTATGTGTGTGTATATATATGTATATATATATATATATATATATAATATATATATATACGTATGTATTATGTATGTGTGTATAAACACTATCGGTGCACATACATAGCTCCCCACCGACACGAATGTTAAGGAACACCTGAATATCATAGACCAGGCGTGACAACTTGTCACGGATGATATTTCGCCTTTATCGTGGCTTATCAATGCCGTGTACACGGATCACCTCGAAACGAAATGAATTGCTGGTCTAGAACTTATTTGCAAATAGAGTGAAGTCTATTTGCTAATATATTGCAGCGTAGCACGCGTGAGAAAAAATTAAATTACAAATTAAAGGCAGCTCTAGTAATGTAAACATTATCGGTCGCACATACATACTGTATGTGTTTCACTTATACGTTCGTTTACTGCGGGACAGCGTCCAGGGAAAACTTCCCACACGACGCCGAGTGTTAAAGAACCCCAAATGTCGCAGATCGGGTTAGACGACTCGCCTCGGATGACCGAGAATGCTAGATACCGATTGCAATGTTATTATCAATCCGAATATACTTGGTGCACGTTCGAACTGGGGAACAAGCTACTCACTGCGTTTTGTCACGGAGAATATACCTCGCTTGCTGACAAATGGTGTGTGTACACCTAGATCAGCTTGCAGTGCCACCTACTTAGACTGTGAGATGCATTTCGGAGTAGTTATCTCCTCATCGGTCACAGACACTAGGCAGACGACGCTACGAGCTGAATTAAGAGATTACCTTTCTTACGTTTTTCCAGTCTCCGGATCACCGTAAGTAAATTACGGAGGGGATGCGCTAAGCAGTGAATAAAACTGGGGAGAATTCACGAAAAAAAAAAGACAAAAGACGAGGACAGGTGGTGTAGAAAACAAATAGATGTATTAGTATAACGCTCGGGAATTGAAAAAGTCTTTTATATTTCGAGCCTACGCTCTTCCACAGAAAGGAACACAGAAAGAAACAAGGAGAGAAAAAAAATGTGTAGTGGCTACCGATCCATCATGGCGACTGACAAATAAATAAAACTGCAATGTTATTATCAGTCCGAATATGCTTTATGCATGTTCGAACCGGAGAACAAGCTACTCATTGCGTTTTGTCACGAAGATACTGATATTTCGCATCACTCTTTTTGCACAGAAGTCCCAGAACAGCGATTCATTTCAAGGCGATCCGACGATATAGTATCGATAAGCCACAATAAAGTCGAAATATCGGTGACCAGGTGGGGTTGGTTCAATTATATTTAGTACGGCACTGAAGACTATTACTATGTTTGTTAGATCTATAACACAGTATACTGTCGGAATTGATTATACGCATATTTCTAACAAAAGGAGTAAATATTCTGTGAATTCTTGCCGCATATCGAGAGCGACATGCTTCTGTGCTGTATTATAACGTATCTGTTTTACAGTTTTGTTTTTGCTTCGCACCAAAATGGTAAAATTTAGGACTAACACTCGAAGAAACACGATATTGACTTACGGATGTCTTGTCAACTGTCAAAATAACGCAAATAAAACATTGTATATTTTCTCCAAAATTGAAACTTTTTTAATTTATTGTAATTAATGTAATTACTCTAATTAATTAATTACATTTTTTATAATATAATTAATATAATCATCATGAAGCTTCAGAAACCCAAAGTGATAAACAAATAATCAATACTACAACACTAGCAATTATCTATGAGTTTTCTTAATCAGAAGTACCTGTCAAAGTGATTTTATATCAGAAGTTAAGGTGAAATTGGAGTTGCAACTTTCCTGCGTATGTAAAGACATTATGAAATTCTTCAGCACGCACGCACGCAACACACACACACACACACACACACACCACACACACACACACACATACATACACACACACACACACACACACCACACACACACAAATAACCCTCCCCCACCTTAGAGGTGGAATTAGTGCTTCTCAGCCCGATTTGTCTGACCTGTGACTCCTCTCAAAGGAATGAGAGGCCAAAACTAGTCTTGATATTGCGCCGGTCGTTCGCACCTGTGCCGCGTTTGTCACGACTGAGGTCGGATTCACCCAGCGCTGTGTGCCGAAGGGACATCCACATTAACGTAGTGTGGAGGTGCACCCTAAACCAGAAGATCTTAGCAGTGCTTGTATTGCAATATTGCAGTTCCAAAATTTGGATGTGGGTTTTCTCTGAATAATCTTATCTCCACACGCTGTAAGAACAATTATATTTCCATCAATGGTTTACTTACCGATTCTCTGATTTCAACTAATTTCCTCAAATCACTTTACGAATTAAGGAATATCAAGAATAAAAGATGATATATTATCTTCAATAAAAGTTTCGAATTATTTTCACATTTACTTAATTTCGTATTCCTACGTAATTTTCTTGTATGTATATGTGTGGTGGGTGTGTTTAATGAGAGGAAAACATGAAGA
Organism: Octopus sinensis; assembly: GCF_006345805.1. Classification (NCBI taxonomy): domain Eukaryota; kingdom Metazoa; phylum Mollusca; class Cephalopoda; order Octopoda; family Octopodidae; genus Octopus; species Octopus sinensis. The sequence continues at coordinate 58,932,209 of NC_042997.1, forward strand.
ATGAACTTGATATTCCTTTATTTCATCTGATATATGTTTTTGTATTGGGTAATTAATTAATGATGTCACGCTACAAACGCAATTTATAAAAGCAGCTCATAAATGCAGTTTTACAAAGCATTTAATCTCACCGAACACGTTTCACACGGTGTCAAAATATAGATAACAGTAGAAATCATTTTTCTAACCGACTAGCCGCTGCCTTCAAAATTTCAGGCCTTGTGTCTTTGGTAGAAAGCATTTTTCTAACCGACTAGCCTCTTCCTTCAAAATTTCAGGCCTTGTGCCTATAGTAGAAGGCAATTTTCTAACAAACAAGCAAGCATCTTCTATGAATATTTATGTACCCGATCATGAATGAATGTACATAAAGTTATAGGCAGTTGAACGTTGTTCCAAGCAGTTTGGCATTTATAAGATATTTAATGTCCATGGCAAGTGAATTGTATACTGAACAATTATTTACGAGTAAGTAAATGTAAATTGCATATTTTTACATCGGTCCTATATGCTATTCAATATAGGCCCATCTAATTTGTGTAGCTTTACGTAATTAAGAAAAGTTTTTTTTAAGAAAACCCATCCAAAAATACGTCACAATGTCCAACATAAAAACGTTATACGTGCACTTTATCATGGTCCTTTTTAAAAGCATTACATTGAACGATGTGCTTTGTTAGAGCAATAACTGTATTTAAAAAATCTGTTGACTTCCTTGGCTGAGCTACTGGACGCTACACAGTATTACACACTACAGCAATAAATTTAATGGCGCAGTGAGCGGCTCCTAATCGTTGCATCGTGTGGCACTTCGTTGTTTAAGAGTTAAACAACAGAAAAATCACTGAAAATAATCATGCACCAACTAGATATATTGAAATTTAAAACCTTACTTTGCGCTACTGAAAAATGTGCTGCAGGGGTTTCAAAAGAACGGTGTAAAGTTAATTAATTTCTTGTAAATAGAATTAGAAAAACGCATCACTTTATGAAATCACAAAAGTTCCAAAAACTTTCTGAAATTATAATTAGTCAACTATCCAAAGATCTGACAACTCTCAAGATATTGCGTTACTATTAACATTTAAACTTAAATTACTACCAATTTAGTTTTAGAAATTAAATGCCGCTTCTGTATCGTTTAACGCTATTACATACCTTAATATACAATCGAGTACACTTCAAATTTATAACTTGTCATAACGTCTTTACCTCAATTATGAATTCTTATAGGCTCATACTACATACATATTAATTGTGTGAGCCGCGAATTTACTTTGAATGGTTTTACAAGTCTTGGTATCATTTTCGTGCGTATATGTTGTTGTAAGTATGTGTTTGTGTGTGCGTGTGCATGCTTCCGTGTGTCTGCGTATGTGTGTGTGTGTGTGCATTTCGAACGCTTGTAATTACATAAATGCATATATTTACATCTTTTGCGATTACCAGTACTTTATTATCTCCCCTTCTTCCTAGCTCTCGTGACCAACTACCTATTTCCAACTAGTCGCCATAATTGACCGCTAAATCCACAAGATTTTATTCTCTCCCTGTTTATTTCCTCGTGTTCCTTTCTATCGAAGAGTGTAGGCTCGAAACATAAAACAACTTGCTCAGCTTCCCAAGCGTCAAACTAATATACCTGCTTGTTGTTTATACACCTGTCTTTGTCTTTTCTTTTTCTGTAAATTTCATATATATACATATATTATATATATACATATATATATATATATATATATATATATATATATATATATATATTATATATAATATATATATATATAATATATATATATATATATATATGAAATATATAATATGAAATATATTATATATATATATAATATATATATATATATAATGAAATATATATATAATATATATATATATATAATATATATATATATATATATATATATATATATGAATATATATATATATATTTTTTCATATATATATATAATATATATATATATGTTTAGGGAAAGATCTTTTCAAAAAGTTAAGATTAAGAAAAAAACTTTTTAGATAGCAGAATGGTATTAACCTTTAGGAATGAATTTCACAAATTGTGTATAGGCTTTAATAAATGTGAAGCGCTTTCAGTTCTCAATGCTATCTAGCACGTGTTGTGGCTATTGTATGTAGCGGAAGTTGTTTTAGGTAAAGTTGTTGATTATTTCCGTTTTAGTTTCGGATTCAGAAACCTTATAAAATATTCTTATTTTACCTTTCCAAGTAGGTCGTTTTCTTTCATCCTGTGTCGTATATCAGGAATGTTGCTGCATTCGACCGTTCTTATATTTCTGTTATTTTCTATTATTTATAATTAGACGAAAATTCTCTTCCTTTTTTTATTAACTCTTTTTCTTTTGTTTTTGTGCGTTGACACTCAACTTTGAATGGAATATTTTACTCAATCGTCGCAGTTACTCTTCCTATGTCATTTCTTTCATATCACCAAGCCCTCTTTTGTTTTTTAACGCTGTTACTTAAGTGCTACCTTTCCTTGCGTGGTCGGAAGAATACAATAAAAACAAATTTTTATGCGACTGTACTATCCATAGTTTTTCGTCTTATTTATACGTTATCCGCTGCATTCTTAGCCCATTCCTTTCTAACGTCAATTACCTTAGTGATATGAAATACCACTGGCGTAACCACAGTTGTAGTACTATGAAATTTAAATGTTTTGGATTTTAAAATGCGCTGAAAATATCCGGATTCTGCTCTCTACGCTTTTCTAATTAATCAGAATGGGTGGGGAGGCTCGATAACATGTGGCATCATCTTCTTTACCACCAGGTGTATCCCACGGCAGTGTGTTGGTGGATCCAAATTCCTCAATAACATTACTGGAGTTCCCACTTTAAGTTCCAATTTGTGGAGAGATAGTCCTGGAGGCTCCAACAAATTGAGAAATTCTGTTGGATAATTTACCACCCTTTTTGGATCTGGGATTGTATTGACTGACTTATAGATGTGAAGACATCTAGGAAGTTACTGCAGCAGCTGCTCATTAATTTTACTTACAGTGCTGTTTTTAGAAACCAGTATTGCTCTTTCACACAGCCAGTTGAGATTGTGATAATTTTTTGACCAATGGATGTTGGTCAAATGGATGTTCTCTTAAAGTTACTTCGCAAATCGTTACCTACCTTCTCCACGTAACTCAGGAAAGGCTGCTTTCTGCTCCCAGTGGGCCCGTTGCTCATTATATGAAACCTCTTAAGAGTCTAAAACCATCTCTGGAACATAATTATGTATGTTCCCAGTTTGGATAAAATCAGTTGTAAAATTCAGAAGTTATACAGGTTTACACACACACACAACCTCACTTTTATATATAGAATGAAATACATATATTTATATATGTATATATATATATATATATATATATATATACATGTGTGTGTGTGTGTGTGTGTGTGTGTGTGTGTGTGTGTGTGTGGTGTGTGTGTGTGTGGTTGTGTGCGTGCGTATGTGTATTACTGAGATATGAGACAGTTGGTTTTGACAGACCATGAAATATTAAAATTAGCAGAGTCAAAGGAAATGAAAACTGATAATAAATTTCCGTATAGTAATTTATCACTATGGTAAATATTCCTTTAATGCTCTTCAGGAGCCACCTCTTTTAATATCTGATGAATTCGAATGAATTGTTTCCGTAAAGATTATTTCAGCCTCAGGATGAAAGATCTTGCAAGTGGAAGTATTAAAGATATTCACATCGTGATATTTTCTTCAACGGAAAATAGAAATCTGTCAATACTTTGAAAGTATAAATATCCATTTAATGCAAGGTGCATTAGGTTCGTGGATATTTAGTAAATAGATGTCAATGATACGAGGATATCGGGTCAATGTACATTTTGTTAAAATCAGTTTCAGTCAGTGATAATGGAAGGTCTTGGATACGAAGCATCAAATTATATAAAATTCAGTCATAGCCAGTGAATGTGAAATGCTAAGATGACTGACGCATCTAACTTGCATTGTTTTCTATATATTTCGGAAGTTAAAAATACGTTAATGAGAATGAGGTTCAATAGCTAAAGAAGAGCATGAAAAGATATTAATAAACATCATTTTCAGAAATGCTAGACAAGCAAAATCAAGCGTATAGTTTTGGTGGTTAGTAGTAGTAGTAGTAGTAGTAGTAGTAGTAGTAGTAGTAGTAGTAGTAGTAGTAGTAGTACCAACACCATCACCACCAAAATGGGCTATGATGGTAACGAGACGAAGAAAATTTATTAGAGCAGAAGGTATAAGCATGCTGAGTGGTGAAACAATGAAAGCAACTGAACCTAAATCTGGATACAGATACCTATGAATACTTGAGCCAGATGGAATTAAGCTTGCTGGTATAAATGAAGAGACAAAGGAAGAATATCTGTGGCGATTGAGAAAGATATTGGGTTCAAATCGAATGCCAGAAACATAACTTCGGCAAGAAACTCACGCGCAGTTGCAATGGTTCGACATGGAGCTGGAAGCCTGAAGTGGACAGAGGATGGGCAAACGGATTTGGACAGGAAGACAAGAATGTTCGTAACAATGGATTGAGCCCATCATTCATGTGCAAAAATTGATCGTCTGTACATGAAGAGAGCAAATGGAAGAAAGAGCTGATAAGTTTGGAAGACTGTGCGCATATTGAACACATGAACTTGCTAAGATATCTAACCCAAAGGGAGGAAACCTTGTTAGTGGCAGTTAAAATGAGGGCATATGGAAAACAGGAAAAATTAAAGAACAAAACAAAAAGTACACAAAGGACATGAAGAAGCACTACTCATCAAGGGAGTACACAATCAAATCAGTGTAGCTATAAATGACGTTGCTGCAGAACATGGCTGGGTCACTTAAGGAACGCTTAAAAATGAGACTGAGAGCACTACACTTGCAGCGCAAGACCAAGCCACAAATTGGAGTGTCAGCCTTAGAAATGAGCAGAAATTATGCTGAATTTGTAATAGAGTTGACGAAACTATTGCCCATATTTTGAATGAGTGCCCTCGACATGTCCGGCAATATGATTAGGTAGCGACAAGTTATGGCAATATGATTAGGTAGCGAAAGTACGATCAGAATCATCAAAGTATTAGATAGTTGAAGAAAACAGATAGCATGCTACTCATGCAAGACTCCAGGAGGTCCAACAAATCAGGGAGTAGTAGTAGTAGTAGTAGTAGTAGTAGTAGTAGTAGCAGCAGCAGCAGCAGCAGCAGCAGCCGTTCAAGAATTTGGACCCAGTGGTGTCGAGCGTCAACGAAAAGCCCTCGACTACAACAAGACCACCAAAGTTTTTTTTTCCAAGGTCTGGGGTCTCCTGCCCCTAAGCCCTAGACCATCGCCTAATCACCCTTACCCGTCTTGTTGCTTAGCAACAACAGCAGCAGCAGCAGCAGCAGCAGCAGCAGCAGTAGCAGTAGTAGTAGTAGTAGTAGTAGTAGTAGTAGTATAATGCATTTTTGGCAACAAGTTCAAAAATTACTGTTACGATAAGAGTGTTTTGCTACACTATCTAAATTTACGTGTGTGTGTGCGTGTGTGTGTGTAGATAGATAGATAGATAGATAGATAGATAGATAGATAGATAGATAGATAGATAGATAGATAGATAGATAGATAGATAGAAAGATATCTTAGTCCAACATAAAATAATTGGCTTCTATGAAGTATGAAACACTTAATTTTTTTCAGAATCAAGTGAAGTGAAATAGCATCGGTTCAGAATCGAAACTCCAGAAATTACTCGGCAGAAAATTTATCACTGTGGTGTTCACTAGAGATACATTAAATATTCTTTTAATCCTTTTCAGGAGCCACTTTTTGCAATATCAGATGAATTCATGTGTATCGTCTCCTTGAAGATTACTTCGGCCTCAGGGCGGAAGATCTTACAAGTAGAAATATTAAAGATATTCACAGCTTGTGATGTTTTCTATATACGTTTGTAGTCAGGAATAGATTACCAACTGGATACAATCCATCAATAATCTAAGTGCTTTCTGTTGATAATGTTCTTACGTTTCTATTTTCAGCTTTTTTCAGCACGCCGCCTTAATAATAATAATAAGCCTTTCTACTATAGGCGCAAGGCCTGAAATTTGGTGGGAGGGGACTAGTGGATAACATCTACCCCAGTGTTTCACTGACACTTAATCTATTGACCCCCAAAAGGATGAAAAGCAAAGTCGACCTCAGCGGAATTTGAACTCACAATGGAGCGACGGGCGAAATACCTATTTCTTTACTACCCACAAGGGGCTAAACAAAGAAGGGACAAACAAGGACAGACAAACGGATTAAGTCGATTATATCGACCCCAGTGCGTAACTAGTACTTATTTAATCGACCCCGAAAGGATGAAAGGCAAAGTCGACCTCGGCGGAATTTGAACTCAGAACGTAGCGGCAGACGAAATACCGCTAAACATTTCGTCCAGCGTGCAAACGATCCAGCCCACTCGCCGCCTTAATAATAATAATAATAATAATAATAATAATAATAATAATAATAATAATAATAGATGCAATACCAGGTAGTGGCTCTCATGATTTCTGATCTTAACTGATTGGAAGTGTTATGTACATTGTTTTGTCTTGGTATAAAAGATGGGCTACAGCAAATATTCTGCTTAATACCACAGATTTGCTTGTCAGTTGCTTGTCCTTAACCAGTTGAGGATGTCCCTTAGTGGCTGACGATATGTGCATCTTTGATCACAAGCAGAAGTAGAGTGGGAGCATCATAGCCATGTGCTGAGAGGAAATTGTTGGGGTTTGGATAATTCACCTTTGGAAACGTGGGTGTTTTGTTCAACATCCTTAAACAACCCTTATTCAGGAACATCTTGAGCGGGATGGGCTACTCAACCTGAAGAAAATTCTAACTGGGCCCCACCTGCAAGGTCACGTGCTGTTTATCTTGATATGAGATCACCATGTCGCACACATATGGTTGTGATGCATGTGCCTGGTGTATCCTTATCAGACGGGTAGTCATGATGGGTATACTGGGCTTCGTATATTTTACCCCAGTGTCACTTTGATGGTATGCACTGCTCTCTCACTCAATAATAATAATAATAATAATAATAATAATAATAATAATACTATTATTATTATTATTATTATTATTATTATTATTATTATTATTATTATCATTAGGCTTACGACATGTTACTGCATTTGTGGATTTTGGGAACTCTCGACACGTGTGGAGTAGCTGAGAGCGTGTGTGCACTGATTAAGAACAGCATGCCTAGTTGGAAAACATCATTGCTGTAACAACCAGCACTTAGCAGAGGTAACAATTAAAAGAGGTATCTTCTAGGGAGACTCTTACTCACCTTTGTTATTTGTTATAGCCTTGATCCCACTTTCTGTAGTCCTACGCAAAGTCAACGCGCACTAGGAGCTGACAAAGAATGAACCCCAAGAATGGCGTAGCGAGCATTCAATACTGAAAGGTTCTGAGAGGTGGCCATTCAATTTGACGACCGAGAAGACGCCACTATATATTGTAGTGACCCAGTCTCTGAAGACGGGACCGAAACCAACAATAATCATAATAATAATCTTTGGAGGAAGGGCCAAGAAGAAGAAGAAGAAGAAGAAGAAGAAGAAGAAGAAGAAGAAGAAGAAGAAGAAGAAGAAGAAGAAGAAGAAGAAGAAGAAGAAGAAGAAGAAGAAGAATCCTTTCTATTATATGCACAAGTCCTGAAATTTTGGAGAAGGGGACTACTCGATTACTTCGATCCTAGTGCTTCACTTGTACTTAATTTATCGACCCCGAAAGGATGAAAGGCAAAGTCGAAATTGAACTCAGAACATGAAGACGGACGAAATGTCGCTAAGCATTTTGCCCGACGTGCTAACGACTCTGCCAGCTCGCCGCCTTAATAATAATAATAATAATAATAATAATAATAATAATAATAATAATAATATTATAGCATCCCCCACACATGGATCCTCGAAACACTAGCCATTAACAAAGTAGCACCAACAATCATAAAATTCATAGAGCACCCTATGAATAAATGGCAAACAGTCCTACACCTCCAAACAAAAGAGGGACTCATGAAAACCAAAGACATCCCCATTAGAAGAGGAATATTCCAGGGAGACACGCTCTCTCCACTCCTTTTCTCTGCTTGCACTGTCACCTCTATCTGATATACTAAATAGAACGGATGCGAATATAAATGTTACGGCAAAACGATCAGCCACTTTTATATATATGGATGACCTAAAACTATACGCTGCAAATGACAAACAGCTGGAAACACTATTAAAGACAGTTCATGGATTTACCAAAGAAATAGATATGAAATTTGGATTAGAAAATTGCGCCAAAGTAACCATGAAAAGAGGAAAACTAGTTAAGAGTAAAAATCACACTAGATAAAACCAATGAAATAAAAGAATTAGACCAAAGCCAAACTTACAAATACTTAGGAATCCATGAACTAGATAAGACATAACACGCACAAATGAAGAGAAATTAAAAAAAGAATATTATAGACGAGTTAGATCAATACTAAAAACAGAGCTCATGCTAAAAACAAGATAATAGGTATCAACACTTTAGCTGTCCCAGTTATAAGTTACAGCTACAATATCCTTAACTGGACACGAAATGAACTGACCAAAATAGATAGGAAAACAAGAAAAATAATGACAGGATCTAGGATGCATCACCCAAAATCTGACATAGAAAGACTATATATACAACGTATAGAAGGTGGTAGAGGCCTTATACAGCTGGAAACTACTATAAAATAACCACCATAGGACTACAAAAATATCTACTTCAGAAGGAAGGAAAACTGATCCAGATAGCGGCAAAACACGAGCAAAACAAAAAACTGTTCTCAGTATTTAAGGAAGCTGACAAATACAAACAAGAAATCATACCACCTAATAAACATGAAGAAGAAGAAGAAGAAGAAGAAGAAGAAGAAGAAGAAGAAGAAGAAGAAGAAGAAGAAGAAGAAGAAGAAGAAGAAGAAGAAGAAGAAGAAGAAACAACAAAAGCTATAAAACAAATGAAATCCAAACTAAAAATAGAACAGCAACGAACCATGATAAAACGATGGCAAGAAAAGCCCCTTCATGGTAAATACTGGACTAAACTAAACGCAAAAGAAATAGACAAAGAAAAATCCCAGCAATGGTTGAGAAGCTCAGGACTCAAAGCAGAAACAGAGGGATTTTTAATTGCAGCACAAGACCAAAGCCTCCCCACCAGAAATTACCAAAAACATGTAATGAAAAGAAATATTACAAGTAACTGCAGAATATGTGGAGATGGACAAGAAACAATAAATCATATTATCTCTAGCTGCCCAGTCCTGGCTAAGAAGGATACATACATTGGAAGCTATGCCAACATTATGGAATAACAACAGAAAAAAGATGGTATAGGCACACACCAGAAAAGGTCACAGAAAACGAGAAAGCAACCATACTCTGGGATATGCCGATACACACAGATAGAGAAATTAAGGCCAACAGACCAGATATAGTTGTCAGAGATCATGAAGAAAAAAAATGCTTTCTAATTGATGTATCAACCGGCAGATGACAACGTGTCTCTAAAAGAAATGGAGAAACTCTCAAAATACAAAGACCTGGAAATAGAGGTAACTAGAATGTGGAATCTGAAAACAGAAACAATTCCTATCATAGTAGGTGCATTAGGCATGATAAAAAAATATTCAGACAAATACATAACAAAAACACCAGGACTTACAAACACATATAACATACAGAAAATTGCACTACTAGGCACTGCACACATCCTACGCAGAACACTTTCCATACAATAACCATCAGAGCATCACAACAAATCACAGCACATACCCAAGGCACACAGAGCTGCGCTCGGTAGTGAAGTGAAAGCACGCTATAAAAATAAAACTACTGAATAATAATAATAATAATAATAATAATATAATAATAATAATAATAATAATAATAATAATAATAATCAGAGTGATTATGATGAAGATAATGATGAGGTTTGGTGATGGTTGTGATGATTAGGAAGTGGATGATGATGACGATAATGATGACCTCTTAAAAATAAAACAATAAACCTGATGCATGCAAAAGAACTTCGATCTATCTACTGTCTTCTTTTCATCTCAACAATTTTCCTTTTTTTTTCTTATTTCTTTCTTTTTTGCACAGCATGCAAATACCATGCAGAAAAATAATTAAGATTCAAAATCGTGTGATTAAATTAATGATATGTGCAGATTTTGCCACAACCAAGACGTCTTACTGATCTTATCCATGACTGACGCAGAATTTTTTTTTCTTTTTTTCAAGTTGTAATAATTATTTCATGACCGCAGACGTCATTTTCGTATCTCAGACGTAAACAGTCTTCACTGCGATGCCTTCACAACGCTTGCAATTCAATAATTGCTCGACTCTATCAAGAGAAAAGCAGTTCCTTTGTTGAAAGAGTTCTACTTACAAATTTAAATGTAATTTGTTTAACCTATCGAGATAAACGAAATTTACAAACACTGATGTTAATTTTTGTTAATGTGAAAAAAAAATTGCTACTCATACAAAATGATACTGTTGTTTATAGACAGTATCATTTTGTATGAGCAACATCATTTTGCATGTCGCCTGTGTGTCGACATATAGCGAGGATAATGTGTGTGTGTGTGTGTGTGTGTGTGTGTGTGTGTGTGTGTGTGTGTGTGTGTGTGTGTGTGTTGTGTGTGTGTGTGTGTGTGTGTGGTGTGAAGCAAAGAAAGCTTGGAAGTTGTGCAACATAATTACATCTTGTGTTGGCTGATGTTTCTTTTGGGAATATTGATGTGTTGGAAATTACCACCACCCATCACTCGATTCGTCGTTGTAAGTGACTTCTACGACTGCATTTACTGTTAAAGTTCATCAACATCGAGCTTGTGGATTGGAACTTGGAATATTTAAGGGATCAAGGGGTAGGGTCTGTGCAAAAATAATATGTAAAATACGTAGGTTAGTAATAACAGGAGTGACTTTTTCTCCAGAGGTTGGTCAGAGTGACTGCAAGTTGGTGTTTACATTACTTCAGGAGATTAGCGGGCAATCTATCAGGGCCTACAGCAGAATACTATTTGACCTCATTTATTGCTGCTATGATGTCTGAAGCAATGAAAGTTATGTCCGAGATTTTATATTGGGAATCAACTTCGTTCGCTTCCCTTACGTCAATATCAGTGGGATCACTAAAGACAGAGCAGTATTGTTTCTGCAGTATCTCTGCCATTTCTTTAGCATCGTGTTGGGGAATGCCGTTATCATCGATTAATAGCCCAGTGGGTGCTTATTTGCACAAGAATAGAACACTTTAGGGTTCTGTTTCATTTTTTTGATTACTCACTGTTCCTCTGCAACTCTTTGATTTTCAATGGAGGTTTTCATGTCGGTCTGCAGATGAGGTTTTTCTGACTCCAGCCTTTTCATTGTTGTTGAATGTTGATGTTGTATGTGGGAGTATCTTAATTGGTTGATTTTTTTATTGAGTCTTTTGATGCGCTTGATGAGCGTTTTTTTTTTCGTTCTAGGGAGCCGGTTTCTGTTTGAGCATGTAAAGGTGACAATGTTCTCAAAGTGCTACCATGCAGTCTCAATGTGAGTGGAACTCAGAGTGAAGGACCAGTCGATGAAGGACAGATCTTTTCTGATTGCTCCCCAGTCCGCTTTGTGGAAGTTTATGATGTCAAATATGTGCAGTGGAGTGGGATTGGCTGGTTTGGTTTTGATATGCCGGAAATTAAAATTGCAGAGTATCATGTCGTCGTCTGAGGGGAGAGCTTTTTCAACTGAAATACTGTGAACGGAACTAGAGTGGTTGGTTAATAATAGATCCAAGATCATTTTATTCTGTCTTGTTGGTTCGAGCACTATCTGAGTCAGGAAAACTTTATCCATTAGATTAAAGAGTAATTCTGCTGCTGCTTTATCTGATGTAGAGCATTTGCCTAATTTCAGAGTATTTGTGGGTCAGTTTATATGAGGGAGGTTAAAATCACCCATCACTAGTATGTTTCCGGAGTTGTATTTTTTTGAAGGAAGGACTTCAAGGAGTGATCTCAAGATTAATCAACCGAAATTGCTACGATGATCCGGTTCTTGACTGAAGATTGAAGGCTTCGAATGTCCCGTCCGTGTTTTTTGTATCGTCTTCTAAATGTTTTACGTTCTTCTCCCAGTTTGTATTTTTCTACATATAATAATAATATATATATAGCGACGTCCGTACCCTCGTTGGCACTTATGTAAGTATATATATATATATATATATATATATATATATATATATATATAAAAACATGATGCGAAGGATTCAGCGGTACATATGTTTCGGGCCTTTATTAGACAGATTTAAACAATGCATAATGTATGTCTGTGGCCTTCTTCAGCCGCGCACAACAGCTTCCACAAGGACATGTGTTACATCAAAAATTCTTGGTTGGGGATGCAAATCCTCTCATTCGCGTACGACATAATGCGGCAGCAGCATAGAATTGAAGCGTCCATCTCTTTCTTTTCTCAATGTAGAATGAGGAAATTTGGATGTTGAAGTAATGTAAATAAATACATATATAGACGTGAAGATGGAGGGGCGAGAATTCAGGACGAGGCATAAAAAATGTATAAAAAGTGTAAGTATAGAAAAATATAAAAATATAAAAAATATAAAAATATAAAAATATTAAAAAATATTAAAAAATATATAAAAATATTAAAAAATATTAAAAAATGTGTAAGTATAGAAAAATACATTTTTTATCCCTCGTCCTGAATTCTCGCCCCTCCATCTTCACGTCTATATATGTATTTATTTACATTACTTCAACATCCAAATTTCCTCATTCTACATTGAGAGAAGAAAGAGATGGACGCTTCAATTCTATGCTGCTGCCGCATTATGTCGTACGCGAATGAGAGGATTTGCATCCCCAACCAAGAATTTTTGATGTAACACATGTCCTTGTGGAAGCTGTTGTGCGCGGCTGAAGAAGGCCACAGACATACATTATGCATTGTTATAAATCTGTCTAATAAAGGCCCGAACATATGTACCGCTGAATCCTTCGCATCATGTTTTTATTTTGATCAATTTACTCCACCACCTACACCACCAAACGGTATACACAGGTGCTTATAATTATCAAGTACTCACCCCGAATTTATATATATATATATAATATATATATATATATATATATATTATATATATATATATGGAGAAATTGCACAAAATCTCTCTAGTGAGACGTTTTATTGGTGTACCTGAAGAGATCCAGAACGGGTCGAAACGTGTTGTACCCAATAAAGTCTATTACAAAATCCATCCCCTATTTTATTTATACTGTTAAATATGTGTGTGTGTGTGTGTGTGTGTGTGTGTGTGTGTGTGTGTGTGTGTGTGTGTGTGTGTGCGTGCGTGCGTGCGTGCGTGCGTGTGTGGGTATGTATATATGTATGTATGCATGCATGCATGCATGTATGTATGTATGTGTGTATGTATGTATGTATGTATGTGTGTATGTATGTATGTATGTATGTATGTATTGTTGCAAACTGCGGCCTCCTGATGCCACTAACATTGCTCCAACAGTCAAGTCAATAGCTCGGAAACTGTAGGCCAGCCCAGCAAGACAACTTATTTAAAGTGGAAAAAAGAACTCGACCAACCGTTGACATCAACTGACCGAAACCAACTGCTCACGTCGCCTACCCTATTCACATCAACCGCCCGTCACCAACTGTCGCATCAACGGTCCGACACCAACTGCCGCATCAACGGTCCGACACCAACTTCCCGACACCAAATGTCCAACATCAACTGACTGCTGTATGTTCACTCACTGCTATTTATAATCCTCCACGCAAAAAAACTGTGCAGTATGCTTTAAAGTCACGTAACCAAAATGAATTAGAATTAACTATTAATTCATTATTGATCTTCCCTTGCAGAACAAGAGGGCAGTAGTTTAATTTCGCGTAGTACCATTTGAAATTATATTCAGATTATTCCTCGTTCGTATCTATACATATATTACTTATTATATATTGATTATTCATTTTTATACTTTTTGTGATCTAGTTATATGTTTTATAAAAATATATTTTATTTGTTATTTATATTTTGGCTTATGTCTATCATTGTTTGAATTGCATAATAGTGGTTTTATCTCTAATTTATATATATATATATATATATATACAGAAGATAGAGTATATCTGGTGTTATTTGGCTGCCATTTCTAGCTACAGCACTGACCATGTAGAAGGTATTACCTGTCCCTTCACATTAAATCAATTGACAAGAGAGAAAGGGGTGAACACACTCGCTAATACACTAACAACAGTACGTGACACACACATACTGCATTAACTTCCATATATTTTTCATAAACAACCAAAACTACGTTGAATGATGATTATCTTCTGTCCATTAAAAGAATATAAGTCCAAATTTGCGGCCAACATATATCTGAGTCTAAAGACTTTTCATGCCAAGTTTGAACATGATTGGTTGGCCGGTTTTTGTGTGCATTGGTAACAAACAGACAAAAAAGCAATTTTATATATTATATATAGAGAGATCTGTGTGTGTGTGTGTGTGTGTGTGTGTGTGTGTGTGTGTGTGTGTAGGTGCGTACGCGGGTGTGTGTGTGTGTTGTTTGTAGGTGCGTACGTGTGTGTATACATGACAGGTTTCTTTCCGTTTCCGTTCACCAAATTATTCTCCTGAAGAAAGAGCTGGTTTCTAGCAAAGATGCAAATCTATCGTTAGAATAGAGATACAAAAACAATATCACATTTTAAACTTGAGAAAGTCTTATATATTTTAAGTGTTCCACTTACAGATTGTATTTATAATGTGCGAGTTAGTCGGTTGATTTCTTTTTCTGAAAACCCCAGCTTATCCAGGTTTTCACTTAGGCATTTTCTCATAAATCCAAGTGCACCAATTATAATTAGTATAAATGTGGATTTATAACCTGGATATAAAAGCTGACGGTTATCCTCTGTCTCTTTGATTTTCAGAAAGATCTTCACGTCAGAAGGACAGCTGACTTCCATGACGTTACATACTTTTTCTTGTCTGTCCCTACTTTTTCTTGTCTGTCCCAAACAACATTATCCGTCTTGTTATGTTTACATTTGACAGATGTATTGATGAATGTATATTTACGTGCATCAGTATGTGTATAAAGAAAAGCCTATATTCGTTTATATATGGGTAAGCATGTAGTGATTATGTATTAGGTGTCGAGAGAAGTGTATTACTTAAATACACAAGTATATGTGTATGAGTACCTTTTTATTTCTGTGTATCTACGTGCGTGTGGTAATACTTGTATATATATGTATATACGTATATATGCAAACTTTTTCCATGTGTGTATATTTTTTCCACCTGTTTGTGTCAGTACTATGTGTTAGTACGTACATGATTTATTGCTTATTCTGTATACGTGAAGAAACATACACAAATTGCAGGTACACATGTTTGAGCAGGCATTTATACGCGAGGATGTGGGCGGAACGAAGAATGCAAATCTATCACGAAACCAATATCATATTCGTTGATCTTCCTATGCGGCGTACACCTATAACATGATGTTTTGTGTAAGAGGAAATACTTGAGGAAAGTAGAGCTGATGAATTGAATGCCATAGCTGACTGGCTTAGAAATGTTGACTGCTTTGTTTCCAATTTTATCAGCATGCATGTCGTGATAGCGTCGTGGTAAATTGTTAAGTCAAGTCCAAAGGACATGTTAGTTTCTTCTTTAAATTCATTTCGCTTCCCTTACACCTCATATTTTTGAATGGTAGTACCGTATAGTCCGCCCTTGAATATAATACGCAGGGGATTTTTAGGGGGCTGTACCTCTGACAAACCTAAACCTTGTGTATAATACGCACCCCTTCTCTTACTTGGGTCTAGGAGGCCTATATAACGTCCTTGGTTTGTAAAAACGTATACGGTAACGTCCTTTATTATTATTGTATATATAAAACTAATGCAAACGTGTAGCTTTTTTGTGCATTTTGTTTGCAGAAAATAAAGAAATAACAGTAATAACGTTTAATAAATGTTGCTTACTGCAAGTTATGGATGATTCTTTTATGACTTTATTGCTTTCAGGCTTAGCTTAAAGTATTTTCGCGCCCGACATCACAAAATGCGTCTGAATAAACATAGCCGGATAGCAAATAGAGACTCGGACATTGCTTAGAAAAAGATTTTCATTTTTAACCTCGTATATAGTACACACTAGGGATTTTGACCGTTAAATTGTAGGGGGGGGATGCGGATTATACTCGAGGATTTACGGTATAAATTTTGAGTAATCGGAATCTGAAGAAGCTAGTGACGGTCTGTGTCAGTATGTAGTAGGAGCACTCCGTCGGTTACGACGATGAGGGTCCCAGCTGATACGATCAACGGAACAGCTTGCTCGTGGAATTAACGTGCAAGTGGCGTAGTTCTCGAGGAGATTCAGCGTGACACAGAGTGTGACAAGGCTGGCCCTTTGAAATACAGAGTGAGAGAAAGAGTGAGAGAAAGTTGTGGTGAAAGAGTACAGCAGGGTTCACCACCACCCCCTGCAGGAGCCTTGTGAAGCTTTAGGTGTTTTCGCTCAATAAACACTCACAATGCCCGGTCTGGGAATCGAAACCGCGATCCTACGACCGCGAGTCCGCTTCCCTAACCACTGGGCCGTTGCGCCTCCACGGTCTGTGTCAGTAACTACTAGGCTAATGAAGAGCCCGTAGAACAGCTCAATATTCAATTAGTATGGGAAGTGAAGTCTTTTGTCCGAACTTGACAAAGATGGAAATGTGTTGTCGCTTTAGTCAAAAGGTAACAAAGTCTATGAATGAATTTAATAAACTGAGCTCTAGGCGCAGGCATGCTTGTGTGGTTAAGAAGCTCGTTTCACAACATTGTGGTTTCGGGTTCAGTCCCACAGTGCGGCAACTTGTTAATGAATTTGATAGACGGAAAATGTGTGGAAGCTAATCGTATAGATGTACATACATATGTGTGTATGTGCTGCGTTTGTCTGCATCACCTCTTGTCAATCTGTATCGGTTTGTTTACGTTCCCGTGACTTAGTGATTCTGTAAAGGAGATCGATAGAATAATACCAGACTTTAAGAAAATATTTAGCGGGGTCGATTTGTTCGACTAAACCCTTCAACGCAGTGCCCCAGCATGTTTAGCAGTTGTAGGCATTAATCCGGTGACTGATAAACCACTGATACTACATCCCTATGGTTTTCTACCTCATAATCAATGCCTCTCTTCTAACGTATTAATTAGAAAATAGGGTGACACGACACTAAGAAGGGATTTTTAACGGCAAACATTAAGTTGGTGTATTAAAATGAATCAATCCAGTGATGTATTTGAGATTGTGAAATATTTTCGATGATTTTTTTTCAATTTTTCTACATCGTCATTAAAGAACTGGAATATAAAAGATAGCATCCCTACAGGTTGTTTTCGATTCTCGATTGAAACCATTTGCATTCAGCCTTCACTATAGAGCGCTTATCGTTTATTATTATCATTATTATTATCATTATTATATCATTATTATTATTATTATTATTATTATTATTATTATTATTATTATTATTATTATTGACTGAGAGCAGTGCATACCATTGTTGCTGTTGTTGTTATTGTTGTTGTTGTTGTTGTTATTATTATTATTGTTATTATTATTATTATTATTATTATTATTATTATTATTATTATTATTATATTATTATTATTGCTACTGCTTTCAGTATGAACGCCATGCTAATTTATTTATTTGGAAGTTCTGATTTTTTTTTTCCAAATTAGTATTTGCGTTGTCTTTGAAATTGTTACACAATTTGTTCGGAACAGAAGAGAAAGGAGTGGTCCAAAACGTTGATTTGTTAAGATATTTTTCAAATTTCGTTCTGAAAAAAAAATGCATTCTGGAAACGAAGAGGAGAGAAAGTCAGAGAAATAAGAGAGTAGACGATGCAGAGCGAGAGAATCTTGCTTTCACTGAAACAATGGTGGCTTTTGATTTTCATCCCTCTCATTACAGAAATTCAAGGCAACGGCAACAGCACGGCCATCTTCACCAAAACCTTCGCTACAAATAACACAATAGCTATTTCAACGATAACATGTAGTATTTCCACAACCACCGCTACGACATTCACGATTACCACTACACCTATAGCAGCATCTACAATATTGAGAAGAATACCACAATTTCTTTATTTTTTTCACCAGAACAGCAAGAGTTTAGATCTCCTTTTATAAAATTCACCAACAAATTATTATTTCTAATTTAGGTACGAAGCCAGTGGTTTTAAGGGGATGGAATAAGTCTATACCTTTGATCTCAGTATTTGATTGGTACTTTGTTTTACCGACTGCAGAAGGATGAAAATTAAAGTTAATCTCGGCAAGAATTGAACTCGGAATATAAAGAACCAGGACAAATTCCATAAAGCATAAAACAAGAAGGCTCGACCAAAAAGGTGGGGCCGGAGATGGAAAAGATGGAAACTCCTGACCAAGACCGAATAAAAGAAAACTGAATCTCCAATTCTATAAACATGTCAAATGATAGCCAAATGCTTGTTGTAGCAGATAGCAGAAAGCAAAAGTTCCATAAATGAGGTCGCGCCAAACATTTAGGGGTGTTCGTCCACAAAATAGGCCAGATGAATTAAGATTCGTACTGCCTATAAAGCAACAACAACAATAACAATTGCTGTCGCAGCATCAGTAGAAAATGGAGCTGCAAACAAAATCACTGCTGAACCAGAAAGGAGTATTGCTATCACCGAGAAAAGATAACTAGCATCTCTGAAAAACCACAATCACGGAAATATATGTGTACGCAGTCTCTTGCATAGTTGTACCTTTACTCTACTTCCCCTCTGACTTCTCCGAGCAACGAGGACGAGAATACGGAACAAAAGATAGGAGTTGGGACGATGAAGAAGGAGACCAATGATAATTGTTCAGTTCCCAAATACATAAATTTGGATAAATACAAATCACGCGTCAACGAGTGACTCACTACTAACACAAACAACATCAACAATATTATCTGCAACCTTAACAGCAACAGCAAGTCACAAACATATCAACGACCACAACAAAAACATCAAAAGAAACAACAGAATTAACACAACAATAACATCAATAACTAAACACAGAAAAAGCTCACCCCAGTTTTAATGTTGTACGGAAGGACAACATTGAGATAACGATGTGCGAATTGTCAGAAAAATTCTGAATGGATTCTTTGAAGGACTTCCTCCTGACAGGAAAACTGAATTATCTGTTTTTTGAGACAAGGGTAAGTGACCTTTCACATATTCTTCCCTTAACATGACCTTACTAAGAATAGTTTATCGCGATACATGTGACCTAGTGTTGACCTGGAAGCAAGATCACTAGCAACCTCAGGTTGCTACATATTGAGATGGCAGCAATATGTAAGTAAACTGCTATTTGCAAGGAAGAGTATTTGGAATCGTTTAAAACAAAATTATAGTTATACTCCTTTTGATTTATGAATTCTGAGTTTGCTTCGAAGAATTTTATGTGAAATTCCAAAATATATTAGAAATACATTATAAAGAATGGAGAGTCATACATCTTCAATTAAAATGTCCCTGCATGTAGAATTCCAGCATGTATTTCTATTGTATAAGTGTCTTAGGGTCCTTAGATGTGATGGTTCTGTACCTCTGATCGATTTATAGTAAATTAATTATAGTACAAATTCCAATCCAATGATTGACATTCTTATACCACTCTTTCAAGGCTTTCCCTCGCATATTTGATTGATTGGGGAAAATTTGTTGTCAACAAATATTAATTGAAAAATGATTTTGTGGATATCTTTCGAAAACTGTTTTAACAAGCAGTTTTACCAAGAGAATCTGATGAAAATATACTTCTTTGGAAAAAAGTCAGCTGTCGATATATCAATAATTAAATTCGATTTTAAAACAGTAATATGTTCTCTTCCTAAGAATTTATTTTAGCTGCTTGAAGACGAATGATTTCTCCTAAAAAAAAAACATCAACCCAAATCAAAAATATTCTCAGGACAAAGATGAAAAAGTTAAAAACGTGCATCACTAATTAATCTTACCAGTGATACATAAATCAGTATGCTGCTTACATGACTTGCAGCTAAGTAATTAAAATCGAATTATTAGTTATTAGACAAATTTTGTAGATATCGTATTAAATCGGCTGGATCATCAATGACCTTAGAAACACAGTGCATTTTTATCACTTCAATTATTAATTGGACTTAAAATCTTAAAAAAACATTATTAAAATATGAAACTTTAGATGTCCTTTAACATCTCAATCTTAACTTAGTAATACCATTATTTGCAATCTTTTCGAATAGGATCTCAAGCTAAAACATTTATTTTCAAATTGGGAGGTTCTGTATTATATAGTTAGAATAATATCCTCAAACTCAAGTTCCACATTTCCGTATCTAGATGTATCTCTACTTCTAATGCCTTGTCGGAGCAACTCTTTTGACGAAGACGCATCTTGTCCTAGTGCTCAAAACGCGGAGTAGATAAAACAGTGAACAACTGATGAAGGGATTGTTCTTTATGTTTCCTGTCTTGTTTTTCTATTAGTTTCTTTCGTTGTTCGCAAAAAAGTTCATTTTCCGTGTTGTTGTAAATCATGTTTCCGTTTTTATGTTGTTCACGTTTTTTGACGTCCTATACTCATATATGCATGTGTATATGCAGTAACAAGAGAAATAATGAGATAATACAGGTAAAGGAGGAAGGGGAAAAACGACAGGAAATAAATGAAAGTTTAAGGCAAAATCAGTGGATAAGAGTCGGCATCACTGAGCACAAATGAGCAGTATATCTATAAGGTGTCTAGGAAGAAGTCAACAGGTACGATGAGAGAGTGTAGACGGTGTATATCGAGTTGTCATATGCAACAATATCGAAAGAAGAAAGCCGACGAAATAACATGGACGAAGAATAGCGGGTGGGATATCAAGAAAAACGTTCAGTAAGGAATTGAATGTGAAGAGCAAACATAAATGGAAAACAGTTCTTTAATTTGAGAATCAAATAAGAACACAACGTCAGGAACAGTCTAGTGCTCTGATGATATTACATCAGAATGAATAAGTGAATCCTTCACCTTCAGAGAAATAAATTCCGTCTGCCTTGTGATGCTTTGAAATTTAGAACTGAGCCGCTTAATCGTTCAAATTTATCATGAGGAAAAGTAAACATTTGCACTAGAAATTCTGTTTGCATCTCACATTGTTTTTTTACAATTCCGTAAGATTTGCACTGCAAATTTTATTCTCGCTTCACATTTAAAACAACCTTTATCATGAAATGAAACCGAATGCTTACAGTAACAAAAGAAATAATGAAATGATGTAAGAAAAGGATGACGGAAGAACAATGGAAATAAATGAAAGTTTAAGACAAAGTCAACGGATTAGAGCCTTCACGGTAAAGGACTACTTCCTCCTCTGCAACTTTATCCTAATGAACTCAAACTATTCATTGATGCGAATAATGAGAAAGCTAATAATATCGAGGGAAATATCCGAAATTATAATTGTACTGTTTCCTTTGTTTCACTTGAAGGAAACACCACATTTGTTTAGAACTAAAAGACATGCCATTCTACTTTCATTTTGTTCTTGGAATTGGTCATCCAGCATATGGCCAACTTTACGTTATCGATATTTATAAAGATTTACAATATCGGATACAAACACATCAAAATCCTAAATGTTTGGCTAATGTGAAGAATACTATACAAGAAACTAGGTTTCTAACAACTCATACGTTAAAGTATACAGAAATATGCTCATGGTAGAGTTACCATCAGAAAAAATACATTTGTCAATCAATATGAACTGCACTTCAGTCGAGGTTCTGACATTAGATGGCACCATTTTCAACGGAGTCCCTCCAGGAAATAGAGATGGCATAATCCATCCAAAACACGCACTATCAACAAGGACCTTATATTTATTTTGACATCTTCGCTCAATTTGTTACTTTCTTCTTTCACAATAGTGACCCTGGATGGCACAATAGCGCGCAATATTTTGAAGAATGACGAGCCTTTGTTGGAAGTATGGAGACTATACAACAATTCTACTATTATTGTCTTACATACAGAGATGGTTTTAGTGTCATTCACAGAGCAGGAAAGCTTTTCCAACGAAATTTAGTTGATGCAAATGTCAAAGCGATAGTCGATGCAAATGACCAGGTGTCACTCACAGTCTGGAAAAAACAACCAATTTCAGCTGCAAGTTGATTAATATTAGTCTGCTGACACACTTACAGCTACGAAAGACTGTAATTTATTATATTGTTCCTACGTTATCTTAATTTTTCAGTAACTACAATACGCTGTCTAGTTCAGTAGCATAAGAATCTTAAACATAAAAAAAAACAATGTTCTGGAGATATATAAATGTATTGGGTTGTCCGAAAAGTTCGTGCCGATTTTTAAGGAAAAGAAAAAATGTCAATAAATACTTGCCATTACATTTTTAATCAACCAAATATGAACCATTTTGTTGCACAAAGCGTCTCCATCTTTCCTTTAACTTGAAA
Organism: Octopus sinensis; assembly: GCF_006345805.1. Classification (NCBI taxonomy): domain Eukaryota; kingdom Metazoa; phylum Mollusca; class Cephalopoda; order Octopoda; family Octopodidae; genus Octopus; species Octopus sinensis. The sequence continues at coordinate 58,954,917 of NC_042997.1, forward strand.
ATACCCTCTTCCCAGAATTGAGGTAGTTTCATGGCAAAGAATTCATCAAGGTATCTTTTTATGTCAGCCAAGAAATCGAAATTTTTACCATTAAGACTATTCTGCAGAGACCTCAATAAGTGGAAATCTGAAGGAGTAATATCTGGTGAATATGGAGGGTGGGGTAACACATCCCAGCCGATATGCAGCAATTTTTGTCTGCTTCCCAAAGCATCAAGTGCCGAAAAAGGAACTTTCTTATCTTCCATTTTAAAGGGTTACAGAATTAACACAGGTTATAGGAACATAAATCTTCTTCCACGAAAAGATAGCTTAAACTGTGCTCTAAATGGAGATGTAGTCAAATCCTATTTTATGGACTCAGCCATGTTCTAAAATAAGTCGAAAGGTAAGCTACTATAAATCGGCACGAACTTTCCGGACAACCCAATATTTACCACATATATGTGTGTGTGGGGATGTGTGCATATATATATATATATATATATATTATATATATATATATATATATATATATATATATATATATATATAATACTACCGTAAGCATGAAACTTATGGTAATTCAATATTAAATCTTCTGTATACTAATTTATACACACATACGCACGCACACACACACATACACACACACACTCGCGCACGCGCACGCGCGCGTGTGTGAATATATATATACATACATACATATATACATTAATATGTCGCTTACGCATAGTGATACTAATAACCTTGTCTTAGAACTCTATATACATATATTTCATAATAAAGCATTAGTTGAGTACAGAGCGTAATATAAAATTAAGTAAATGACAAAGGAACAGAAAATTATGTAATGAACTTCATTAGCTTACAGTAGTTTCTGCTACAAGATGCAGGGCACTCTAAACTGAGTATATCACCTCGGAGCTCTCAAATAGCTATTAGGAGATGCACAAGCACTCAGCTCTGAGTGCACTGCATCTTATAGCAGAATCAAATGTTTAACTTTAGAAACTAAAAAAACTAAGACTACAGATAACACCACAATCAAATATCAGAATCCAACATTAAAATATATAAACATATAAACAACTATACCTACAAATACATAGTACTCAATCAGTCTGATAACCCTAGAAATATAGAAATATAGCCAACTAAGGAATAAACTTGAGAAAACCGGGAATTCTCTCTTCAGCTGCCTAACGAATATGAACATAATTTAGACAGTATCAGTATTTTCGTCGGTGTCAAACAGCCTCAGAAATAGATAATGTAACACTGCCTGGCAATATACTAAAATTACAGTTTGCACCCAACTCATAGTCATAAACTTAAGCATCTATAACTCTATCATACTGTAACACAAAAATTCAATTAAATAAATTATAAAATTAATAATTGCCCAAGTCAATCAACAATTCAATGAGCTATAAATAAAATATGTAAAGAATAAGCGACATAATAAACTAATCAATATATATGCACTATAACTACGAATATATTCAGAAACAAATAGTTATGACAACAAATAACATAACATTTGAACTTTAAGTGTTCATATTTCAACTGTGAACACTTAAGGTCCAGTTACACACACATTCTAAATCAGATATGATTATGGATGAAATCACAACCAATAGTAGAAAAAGCACAATTCAAACATCCTTAATAACTTAACTTATAACATGAAATCGAAGTACTAAATGAATGATTTAATACTCCAAAAAAACATTTATACTCACCAGGAAAGCCCTTCTAACCATGTATCTCCTACACATGATACAGCCAAAAAAGGCCAGTCTAAATACAGCGAAAACGGCAGTAATCGTCCTACGGGTATCGCTAAGACAAATTACGCATTTACCACTCAAGGCCATTTTTTTCTCTCCCTAAACCATATGCAGTATATCTAAGCACTACTTTTCGACTGAAAGACAGACACCTAACCACTTCCTTAACATTTTAGCTTGTCAACTAAAATTATACCTTATTCATTCAAAAATATCATTATGTACCTCCCGTATTAAATTTCTTAATTAATCTTATAGTGCTATTTTTTTTCTCGGTGTAATGACTTGCTTGGTCAAATTTCTAACCTCGTGTTTTCATTCCATATTTGCTATATCATACTGAACCAATTGCACAATCATTTTAAACTTTTGATTCAAATACAAGCTCTAAATTAGTGGGTAACTAATGTTTGAGCAATAAAATCTTGCATAATTATTCGCTTAATCAAATTTTGACTTGCTTCTACAATTGAATCAACTTGATTAATTTTCTTTCTAATCTTATTTGTGCTGCGAATACACTGTAACATATTTCTTAAGTTGAACAACTTTCAGCACCTAGCAAAACGATAATCTTAAAACTGAATTCATCAGCCTTAAGACCAAGGACACATTACATACCACTATCGCAACGTTTAGATAACTAACTTTACAAACTCCTAACCATTTCTACTGGCTTCTAAATCCCTAGGGTATATTTTGTAATATGTATATTCAAAAACCTAAAATTAAGAACTAATATATTATCAATGTATCTATAATATTCATTAAGTTGTCTCACCAAACCTGACTTCTTCCTTTCACATAATTCTTTTAGAAAACTAAACTCGCATCATGCTAAATAAATATCCACTAAAAGAGGGCAACAATTACTCTATCATTAGAACAGTTCTAGCCTGTTTAAAATTTTGATTCGCGAACGAAGCATACACATTAGAGTAAATCTAACTAACTTTTCTACATAACATTTTTTTAGTACTACTACATCCAATTATGTCTAATATTAAATAAAAGCTCTTCACCATTTAATTGATATACACTTATTTTTATTCCTATATATTAACTCTATTAGCTTAAATATACCCATCTCTACTAGCTTTAAATTTAGATTCGTATATAATATAGAAAAGTCATACTCATGCATTGTCTTAACCTTCTTTAAGCTCTTAAGATTTTTTCTAAGTATTCTAAGCTCAGTCTGATGATACACATCATCAAAGTAATCCCAGTACCCTAGTAATTGATATTACAATGTTAAAGAAAATTCGACCTTATGTTCCATGCACCATTAACAATAACTATTTCTTTAACTGTATTTTAGCTGCTATGTACTTTCATAACCAAAAAAAATTAGAAATACAACAGCTTGTTCTATCCATGTCATTTCTATCTAACTCTTTAATTTTAACCTTTAATTCTTATTAATTAATGGCTCCATTTTCTCATTAACCAACACATTTGTGCCATTGCCACAGAAATTAGACTCCTTAGTTATTATTTCCTGTGCTAATATAATACTTCTTGAAAATAATCACATAAT
>NC_042997.1:58963228-58970728 GCF_006345805.1 Octopus sinensis
AGTCATAGAGCTGCACGTGGAATCAAATATACTTATTATAGTATCTTTCCCCCTTGAAGTAGATCCCTAGAGTCTGAGAACAACTTGAAAATTGGGAAGGTTTCAGTCTTCTTTGGTACACTTTAAACAACACAGCATAGTCATAGAGCTGCACGTGGAATCAAATATACTTATTATAGTATCTTTCCCCCTTGAAGTAGATCCCTAGAGTCTGAGAACAACTTGAAAACTTAGAAGGTTTCAATCTTGTTTGGTAGACTTAAGAAACGGGTTTGGTCTGACAGGGGCTTAAAACCTACTCGGTTTCGCATCTATGATACTTGCATCACCATGTTCCTAATCATATATTTCTATACTCACCTGAGATACTGACGCCATATTGACAGCCCATTAAAATATGACACAGAGGTACTGGAACAGGTTGGCCGTTTCACAATGGAAACTCGCCTCGTCAAGCATCGTATGCAATGAGTTAGTCATGACAACTGTTTTAACGACCTTAGGCTCCGAAAGGAATTATTTTATGGTGAATCATTTCTTGGTAATTGTTTCCAGTACAAACCCAAACAGAATTCTTGACATCATGAAAGACAGACTTAAGTGCTTGATCATTAGCATTATTAATTGGAAATATCTCTCACGAAAATAAGTCAATGGGGGATCTGTAACCCGGAAGAACAAGCTGCGGTTTGTGAAAATTCGGATTATCCCATATCCGAAAACTGCAGGCTGTTGAAGTTCTGCCTGCTAGAGTTTAGTTATTTTCCGTGCACTATCTGCGCTTGCATTACTTTTACAGATGCCAGTCTTGCTACCCACAAAAGTCACATGACAACAAACCAACACAGGATATTTGTGTCATATCTTTCATCTTTTACTTGTCTCAGCCACTATGCCACTAAAATTGTCTATCTACTTTACCCACCCCAAACTGATACTACCCTCTGTCTTCTCTCAGATTTGATAAACTAGCCTATAAAATTAAAACTGAACACCCACACCCACCCACCCACCCAATAATTAAATCTAAATAACAGAAATAATCAGGAAAAAGCAGTGTCATTCTTTTGAAAAAAATTCAGTTACATCTGTGATGTTGTTGGTAAAACATGCTCTTTGTCTATCTCCTTATCCTCTTGGAGATTTCGGATAAAATTATACTAATGAGTCCTTCGAATTTAATTAAATTCTATGTTTTTTGTGCAGCTGAAGATTGTTCTACATTTTAAATTGATGTAATGTTTGCATTGTTCAAATAAATGGAGTCGCATGAAATTATCGTACTGCATTACCTCTGGATTTCCTTGTTGCTTATTTTGATTATAATCACATTATTTTAAATTGAATGGATAATACCAGACTAAATTCTGGTGCCTTCAACTTAAGTACCATATTCATCTGAATCTATATATATATATATATTCAGTTTCCTTTTCCCAAACCCACTCACAGGGCTTTGGTCGACTTGAGATTGTAGTAGACTACAAGTGCGCAAGATACTACGTAGTGGGACTAAACCCAGAGACTTGTGGTTGAGAAGCAAACTTCTTAACCACAGAGTTTCATTATCCCAAGCTGTACTTTATGTCCTTCATCTATTTCTAGATTGAAGATCCAATTTCAACGAATGCACAATGATGGAGAATCTGTTAATGAAGCCCTTAACAAAATACCTGGCTAGATTTGACGCAAAACATGTAAAGCAAAGTCGTGGTAAGGCTGTAGTCTAAGAACCCATGGCAGAAAAGCTAAGAAGCCTCTTACAGGCATATTGCAATAAGAAAGTGGTTATGTTCATAATCGAGCTGTCAGTCACTATGTGTGCTTGTTCGTATGCATGTGTGTATGTTTACTGGTAATCATGTATGTATGCATGTATGCTTGTAGTCATGTATATACGTTTGTCTATCTGTCTCTCTATCTGTCTCTATGCATGTGTATGTATGTATGTATGTATGTATGTATGTATGTATGTATGTATGTATGTGTGCGTATGTCTGTTGTGTGCACATACATGCATCCATACATACACATTTAAGACACTGATGTCTTAAAGAACAAGATCACATCACATAATGCAATCTTGCGTGCAATATGTCTGAGAGATGTCGGGATGGTCACAAGTGGAATGTATCTAACTCTAAGTCTGGTTGACAAGAACTTATCTAGGGTTAAACAACAACATACATGCATATAATTGTGTGTACGTGTGTCTGTGTATCTGCGCATTTCACGCTCGTGTGTTTTTCTCAGATATCATATCGGATTTATTAAAAAGCGAAAGTGAAAGGCATAAAGATACGAGTTTGTGTCATTAGATTTTGCAATAAAAATGAAAATTGTGTAAACAAATAATTAGTGTCGATCGTCGTATCAAAGGATTTAACAAATGGTTTGGAATAATAAAAGAGAAGTTTAGTGATGTTGCTAGCATTGATGGTTGAATACGAGAAGAGTGATAATTATTGAATATATAAGTTATCAAGAGCCTACTGCAAACAGAATCTTATTCAATTACCAGGATTTAAACAACATGAAAACCTTTCTCAATATTTGCAAATTGAAGCCAACGAAGGACTCTTTATGTAGTAACTAGATATTTATTTTTTCTTAATGTTTTGATCTAGATAAAGAGGCAGTGTTCGTGTCATTCACGGACTTTCTGAGACCAGTGAGAGTGATGCCGTTAACTTCACTTGAACTGCTGTAAAACGGCAATTGCAAGTAAAATATGGATAAGAAAGGAAATTAAGCGGGTCAACATTCTGGAGAGGAAAGGCTGTCTGTAGTGATTTGAGCGGAACTCGAGAATAAACACAGCATAGAAAAGGCTGAGTTAAGAAACTATATTTGTGTGGCTCAGAGGTTAGATTGCATGACAACTAGTCGCCTGGCTTTTGTGGGTTGGGATCTAGGATGTTCGAGTAACAACAGAAGAGTCCCAAATGCCGGTGTAGTGTACTGTTATGTCTAACTAAAAAATAACGATCAACTCTCGTCGACTCTAACTTTGCCATCTTAAACAAAGAACTATACATTAGCTAGTTTTGTCGTTGACAATCCTAAAAGGACGACCCGGTTATGGCTGGCAAGATTTTGATCATATTGACCTGGGATAACACAGGAACAACAATGTTACATCTGACGTTGCTTACAATATGAAAACTCTTTATGTGAATAGACATGGTTTTGTGTCCACATTTTGATGATGTCATCTGTCCTAAGCAAGAGAGTAAACGCCTTTCAGAGTCGATTATATCGAGGATAGAATAATTAGACTAGTAATTTAGTGCCATACATTACCGAAATCGAATTCTCTGCTCTCAGGAGAATGAATAAGAATGAAGCCATGAATAAAAGATGGAACGAGCTTACAAATTAAATATTGGAAAAAAATTCGATTATAGAGATTTGATTATATATTATATACCCAACGCTCTCTAAATGGTTAATGTAATTGCCATTTTAATGTTTACTCATATTCAATCAAAACAGAATGAAATTGAAATGACAATAAAATGACACCCACTCAGTTGTCATTTGTGAAGAAACTCGAATATCAACAGTCAACAATGCGTTATGTAAATTGTTTACCATGATATCTTGGGACTGTTAGTATAGTTAGTGAAGGAGTTCATTCCGTCTGACAGAACTATTATACACAAAGAATACTAAGTGCAAACATGGCTATATGTGGACTCAGATATGGTTTTGTATGGGTTCAGGCATTGGCCTATCGTTAAGAAGTTTACTTTGCAGCCGCATGTTTTTGAGTTCGATCACATTTCAATGTTTCTTGAACAAGTTTCTTCTTTCATAGCTTCAGACCGACTAATACATAGAGAGTGGAATTTATGTATTGAAAACCTATTGCATATATGTAAATATATACGTTTGTGTGTATGTGTCTGTATATGTGTGTTGTGTGTGTGTGTGTGTGTGTGTGTGTGTGTGTGTGTGTCTGTGTGTGTGTGTGTCTCTGTGTGTGTCTCTGTGTGTGGTGTGTGTGTGTGTGTGGTGTGTGTGTGTGTGTGTGTGTGTGTCAGTGTAGGATATGTGAGAAAACCGAAAAATCATTATTTTATAAAACAACGTCCCATGAGGTATTTATTCTGTTACGGACACTTCCTTGAGACTCACACAGTCACAAATGCTGGTTCCTTCTACTCCAAACCTACAATGGAAATTCATGACAAATCGTTCTTTAAATCAAACACAAACTAGAACTTAGCTGTAATGACTGGAGTAGTTTTCATACTGTGCCCTCATGAACGGTGGGATTAAATAATAAATAAATATGTATAATATATGTATTAGAAAACCTAAGATGAATTTAAAATATTTAACGAAGAAATTTTTAGACTTCGCTGTGAAACTTTAAAAGGTGCAAACACATCTCGTTATTCCCTTATCGCACAGAAAAATAAAGGATATTGTCAAAATCGTCTGTATGGTGAGAAGGAAAGTGTCGATTAAGCTATTCTGCTCTGTCAGATTTCATGGACGAATTCTTAAATTTATTTAGTTTGCTTAGAATTTGAGATTTGTGTCGAAAGAGAAGAGAAACGTATAAAAATTAATTAATTACAGAAATGATTTGTCTGGTAGCAACCCTGAAGTGTTGGAAGTAATAATAACTTTGAAGAGAAAAGTGCTGCAAGCAGAAACGAACGTTGTGGCAGATGCGCAGCTGCCAAACAAATGACAAACAAAAAGTAAACTGTAAATATAGTAAATATTGTAGAGCAATGATGAACAAAAGAACAATTGACATATGGATGATAAAAATGATAATGAGGAAATCTTTTTCAGTTGACAATCATCTTAATTGCAGAGCTCGAGCAAAGAAATCTTATGTCTAAACAACGAATGAGGAGTGTTTCTGTATATGATAACTGATGCACTTATCAACGAAATGACTAATTACATTTGAAGTAACACCACAAGATGTTTTTCGGGGAATTACCATCAGGAATGTTGAACAACGCCGAGACAGCATCCAGAATGCTTTATTCAAGCACCTCCTCAGTTCCAACCTTCACAGATAAAGACCTAGATGTCTTGTATGATAACACAGATACTCCAGATGTAGTAGTAAATAAGTACTCCTAAGACTCATTGGGGCGTTTACCTAGTTTTCATGGCATATAAGGGATCGAGATTGCAACATACGTATTTCTTTATTACCCACAAGGGGCTAAACACAGAGGGGACAAACAAAGACAGACATAGGTATTAAGTCGATTACATCGACCCCAGTGCGTAACTGGTACTTAATTTATCGACCCCGAAAGGATGAAAGGCAAAGTCGACCTCCGCGGAATTTGAACTCACAACGTAACGGCAGACGAAATACCGCTAAGCATTTCGCCCGGCGTGCTAACGTTTCTGCCAGCTCGCCGAGATTGCAACATACCCTCTGAACGAGACGCCAGTCCGTCGCAGGATTAGTCATTTACAGCTGCGTAGACGGGAGCAGCGTGAAATGAAGTGTCATACTCCAGAGAACGACGCACTAACTGCTCCGTAGCTAAACCTAAAACCACATCTTGCTATCATGAGTATAACACCCTAACCACTATGCCACGCGCCTAGATATTATTCAACTTCACAGATATTACTCAACTTCGATGTAAAAACAAATATATTTTGAGAGCGACTTACGATAACAGGCAATGTAAATAAAGTATTTCTTTTTGTCCATAGTGTTTATATGATATATTAAAGATGTAAACAGATTTATTTTTCTTTGCTCTTTCAGTGTTTTTTTTATCAGTACAGTAAACTTGTGCTACAGAACCAGAAATTTGTAATAACGAAACTAAATAAGCATAAGATAGCTTTATGCTTATCTAAGTAGTAGCGGTATCGATAATACAGAACAGAAATTTTATTATTTTATCATTTTACTTTTCTCTGTTTTTTAACTTTTTGCTCCGAATATCCGCTACTCGATCTGCTGTCTAGTATGAAATTTGACGGAATAGTATGACTCAGCCTATGTTTTAGATATGTTTTGCTCTACATCCATGAATAGTCATTCTACATTGCTATATAGTTAGTTAGCCGTTGGCCAGTTTCGATAGGTTGCCATGTTGATGTTTCGGAACTCTTTCTCTTCCATTTGTCATAGCCTCGGGTTAAAGGAACCGAAAAACGAGTAATTTTCTCTGAAACACTGTGAACAAGTGGTTAGGCTGTCGGAAATTTGTTATGAGACATAATGATGCTATTTTAACAAACTGCGATATAATCTTTTACTTATTGCAGTTATTCGACTGCGGCCATGCTGGAGCACCAAAAATATATATATAAACGCGTGGCTCTTTAAACTTTCTCTCTAATCGGCGTGACTGCGTGGTAGGAAGCTTTGCTTCCCAAACACATTGTTCTGGGTTCAACCCCCACTGCCTTGAGTGTCTTCTGCAAGAGCTCCGGGCCCACCAAAGCTTTGTGAGTGGATTTGGTTAGAGTAAACTGAAAGAAGCCCGTTGTGTGTGTGTGTGTGTGTGTGTGTGTGTGTGTGTGTGTGTGTGTGTGTGTGTGTGTGTGTGTGTGTGTGTGTGTGTGTGTGTGTGTGTGTGTGTGTGTTTTACGTCATAGTCAAAAGAGAAATGGAAGTGCTTATGACCTATTTATAGGGTACCCAAGTCTAGCAGAATCCTTGTCCGAATTCTTGTAATGGACTCAACAAAAGACATCGAAGAGTTCCAACGACGCAAAAGAACAAATGATATCGTCCACAATCGTTTGGTGTATGTCGAGTTTTCACAGTTGATGTTGTTGTTATGGTGGTGGTGGTGGTGGTACTTCTGCTGCTGCTGCTGGTGCTGGTGCTAGTGGCAATGGCGGTGGCAGCGGCGGCTGGTGTTGGATTTTGGTGCTGCTACTGTTGTATAGCTCAGATCATCTCTGATCGAGCAAACCCATAATCAAAGCATTCCAACCGTAACCATTGAGTCAATTAAATATTTTTAAAAATAACCTAAAGGATTTTAAAATACACTAGATCGTAGGATACGATTTGGGTGATATTTGGCTCTTGTTTCTAACAGACTGAGCGACAACATGAGGCTCTCTTTGTTAAGTTGTCGTGTCACAAAGACTGTTCGTTAGGAATTTCGAAATATTCTGCAAGAGAAATATGTTTGAGCAGATTTACTTTGAAGTAAGAATTAACGAAAACAATCTCTCTCTCTCTCTCTCTCTCTCTATATATATATATATATATATATATATATATATATCCATCTGACTATCTATCTATCTCTATCTCTCTCACAGACACATACACACGGAAGCAATACACCCACGCATGCATGTACATGCACATTTTAAAGATATGTGCACGTAAGCACACGCAAACACGCAAATACATTTGCACACCCACATACAACACACATAGACCCACACACACACACACACACACGCACACACACACCACAAGCAAACAAACAAGCATACAATCAAAATATTCCGTTTTCACGATAATTTCATATT
>NC_042997.1:58978228-58993228 GCF_006345805.1 Octopus sinensis
CTCTCCAACCCCACGCCTAACTACCAACAGACTGGGTCCTCCACTATCCATGACCTCATCCAACCTCATTGTTCGCACATCACGCACCCCCACCATTTACTTCCTTTCCAAAATCCACAAGCCCAACAACCCTGGCTGCCCATCGTCTCCGCCTGTAGCTGCCCCACGGTATTGATTTCAAAATACCTCGACCGTATCATTGCCTCACCTAGTGGCTTCCCTTTCCTCTCGCATCCACGACTCTAATGATGGTCTCCGTCTCTTCAACTATTTCTCCTTCCCTCCTGGCCCCTCTAAACTTCTCTTCACTTTTGATATCAAGAGTCTATATACAGTGATCCCACACAACGAAGGACTTCTTGCAATCAAACACTTCCTAGACCTTTGACCCAAACTCCAATCTGACACCTCCACACTTCTTCGTCTGGTCGAACTTGTCCTCTCCCTCAACTGCTTCTCGTTCTCGGGGGATTTTTACCAACAGACTTCTGGAGTGGCAATGGGAACGAGAATGAGCCCCAACTATGCGAACCTGTTCGTTGGCTACGTTAACGCCCAAATATTCTCACGATTCACTGGTTCCACTTCCGAACTAAACAGTCGTTATATTGATGACTGTATCGATGCAACAGCACTCTCCTTCATGGATATCCCCTCACCACTACCCACACAGCCCTTTCCAGACCATGTTCGGTGGACCATGTTTCTGCTCTCTCTCTCCCGCACCCGCCCCGCCGTTGCCCGAGTCCCGTTTCCCCTCACCTTTCACCCCGACACCCTACCCCTCCAACGCACCATCATCCAAGCCTTCTGGCGACTCCAGTTCGACCCCTTCACCTTACATATTTCCCCCCAACTTCCCCCTTCCCTCTTTCATACGAGCTCACAACCTGCGTGACCTCCTGGTCCAAAGTTTCTTCCCTAACCCTACCTCCCAACCTGGGTCATTCCCCTGTTCCCGCCCACGCTGCCGCACATGTCCCTACCTTTCCAGCACCACCATACTCACAGGTACCTATTATCGCTCCTATCATATTACCTTGCACTTCTAGCAACGTCATTTACTGCATATCATGCTCTTTCTGCCCTTCTCTGTTCATCGGTCAAACGGCTGACTGGTTCGCGGAGCACCTCCAAAACAATGACACCCTAGTCTCGCGCCATTTCCGCTCTACCGGTCATTGACTATAACACTTGTCTGTGTTCGGATTATCTTTGCATAGGGGCTATCTGGACTCCCACCTTCACCGTGAACAGGAATTAATCTTCTCTCTTCGCTCCTTTGTGCCATATGGGCTCAACTCTCCTCCTCTCTTTATCTAATTCCTCTCCTCTCTTCATCTGACACCTACTCCCTCTCTTCACTTCTACCCACCTCTCTTCTCCTCTCTTGCTCTGACACCTACTTCCTCTCTTCATTCCTGCCTACATTCTCTCTTCATTGAAATCTACTCCACCTACACCCTACATCCACACACCCCGATCCCACATACCTGATACCTACCCCCATACCTCCATTTCGCACCCATTTCCCACCACCACAGCCACATCCCCATCCCACACTACCACACCACACCACATCACACCAGCCCACACCACTCCAGACACTAGCACTGACCACTTCCCAACACCACACCATACACCATCATCTGCACACCTACACACCATCATCCAGACACCCACACGTTACAGAGGCACATACACATTCACACGTCAACCTCACTAGCCCCTATCTACACACACACTTACACATTCTCACATACACTCACACGCACCTTTACACACACGTACATTCTTTATCTCCCCTTCTTTCTGCCTCTCCTGTCAAACCTTTTTCCCCAACCAATCGCCATGCTTGATCGCTAAATCCACAAGTTGTTTTTATTCTCTCTCTCTTTCTCTCTCTCTCTCTCTCTCTCTCTCTTCTCTCTCTCTCTCTCTTTTTATTTTTTCTTATTCCTTTCTGTTGAAGAGCGTAGGCTCGAAACGTAAAAGTCTTTCTCACTTTCCCGAGCGTCAAACTAATATACCTGTTTGTTGTTCATACAACTGTCTTCGTTCTTTGTTTTTCTGTAAATTTCAACTATATATATATCTATATATATATAATATATATATATATATACTAGCACTATCGCCCGGCGTTGCTCGGGTTTGTAAGGGAAATAACTATATAAGCATTTTTAGAGAGTTACTTCCCTTAAGATGCCAATTCGGGCTTTCTTAGCCATTTCTGTTTTGGTGTCTTCAAGCCATGAAGTCGTTGTTCTAAAAGAACGCTGGTCTCCTTGACAACGCTTTACGACGTTGATTTCCTTACACTCCCTTCCCCACAGCTTCACGAGGGAAGGAAGAAGGGGGAGAAGCAAACAGTGTGCAGGTGTGACATGGACGCCAACTCCGCCGCCATCGACACACGAAAAATTATGCATTAAAATGAATAAAAAATTATGTTAAATTATTTTTTAAATCGTAGACTCATCATAGACGCGCGCTAATACTCAGATGGGCTCGATATGAATCACGACTATAAGATACCCGAATTTGGTTAAACTGACACCGCAAAGTGTGGGAGTAGTTAGGAATCTAAATCGAAGGGGACAGACACCACACAACTACAGTTTATTATAATATATTATATATAATATATATCTATATATATATATATATATATATATATATATATATATATATATATAAATTGTTACGGAATCACCCGTCGTCGCCCGTCCCGAACGGCGCACACCAGTTCCGCCACGGAACCCAAAGAGGCGGGAGAGGGAGACACAGATAGATACTGCCACAACCTCAACAGCACGAGATACAGAGGCACAACCCGAGATACAACCCAAAGAGGCAAGGCAAACAATGGCAACACTGGCTTATATTCAAACAACAGTTTATACGACAATTACAATTGTACACATCAAATACATTTAAGGCAGACATTTAAAGGAAGACATGCACGTGACTACTCAATACATCATACAACAGATCAAAGCATAATACAACAGCATGTAACAATATAACAGTCCGGAGACACAACAAGTCATATACAGTATTTCAAAGGTACACGTCCGAAGACACAGTTCTTTTAAAGTCTCTTTTTCTAAACATATCAACACAATTCTGAACATAAATACCACAATCGACATATCGACAAGTCCTTGACTGTTCTTTTCACTGTTCATTTCTTTTCACTGTCTCTTTACATCGTGACACGCATCAATACACAATCACATACCTTAATTCCCAACTGAATCGCCAGTGTCATTCTGCACCTCATCTCTCCGTACCGCTAATTCCCCTGTACATATTCCCTTCTGTGCCGCCAAGTTCTCTCGCATCCCAACTTGCTCCTAAGATTCCACCGCTTGCTCCTAACTTCCAAGAATCCGACTGTGTTCTTCGAGGACCGACCACCGACTGCAAGATCCGTCTGCGTTCTTCGACGACCGCTCAACGACTGCCAAGACCTCACTTCGTCTCTGTGCTTCTTCCACTCCCTCATCTCCCTCTGTACCGCTCATACCCTCTCTAACTGTCCCTTAGTCTTATACTCTATCTCTCTCATGACAGCTCTACCATACTCTCTGCCTGTCCTTCTCTCCCACTGTCAATACCCTCTCCATCTGCTCTTAGATTCCCTTAATCTGTCTTCCTCTCTCACATTCTCACTGACCCTTTTCTCAACCGCACGAGGTCACAGGTCATTCCAAAACCCATTAGTCTTCCATTAGACAAAAGACTGTCACATTTTCACCAGACATGATGGTGCCATTATTCCTATGTGGGTCAGAAACACTGCACTAATTAAACCCGTAACAATATATATAAACGTTTATGATTTTGTGTTACACGAATGAAGAACAACACGCGCTACCACACCACACAACATGACGACTGAAGACAGAAAGGAGAGAAAATACATGCAAACAGTGTAATACACACACACTAGACAAATATGCACATACCTATGATAAATATATGAAATAGAGATAGACAAAAGAAAAGGAAACTGTATAAAGGGCCGGATTCAAACAACATAGGAAGCGAACCCATATACACACAAACAATATCAACAACGCGACCAACAACTACAACAGCAACAGCGGTAACAACAACAGCAGCAAAAACAACTACTACCACGATGGCAACATCGTGGGTGCACACACAAACACTGAGAGATACAGGAACGGTACCATAAGTTGGGGTCAAGGGCAGCAACAGGGGCACCTAGAGAGAGGGGACGAGGCAGAAAGGAGGGTCGCAGTGCTATACTAAGAACAACGACACACACACACACAAATACAGACGCAAACGCATACGCATATAAGGATGCACATCATAGAAGAACAGAATGGAGTAAGCGGAGCAGGAGCAAACACGAGGACAGGAAGTGTCACTGAAGAGGTCACAGAAAGATTTCTGTGTGACGAAAGATTTCCGGACAATGGACATGAGTCAAAATAAAAACAGAAACAACCGAGTGAAGAACGACTATATAGTGCGTGTGTTTATTTGGCGGAAAAAAAATGACCGTCCCGAAATACAATATATATCATATATATATATATATATATATTATATATATATTATATATATATATATATATATATATATATATATATACATACGTATGCATATATATATACATATATATATACATATATATATATATATATATACATACGTATGCATATATATACTATATAAGTATACATACATGTATAAATACATACATACATGCACACATACATAGATGTACAAATACACACACACACACATATATATATATATATACATATATATATATATATATATATATATATATAGTAGCAACCATTATATAAGGGTCAGTAAGAACAAGTGTATTGAAATAGTTATTTTAGAAGGTATTTTACGCATATTTAGATATATCTAATATCTATCATTCGTGAAAATTTCAAGTGAATGGAATAAATATTTCGTAAATTAAGAGGAAATAAACAAATAATCTTCCAAATTGCAACGGCCAAAAGTTAATGGAGCAAGAGCAAAAAAGAAACCCTTACTATTGATATTTTGTGATATTCCCTTTACTATTAATGACAGCCTGACATCTGTCATATTAATTCAGTCCTGAATCAATTTCTTGCAAAATGATGGAGTAATATTGTTCCATTCGGATTTCTCCTTCGTGCTCCATCTCCAATAATTTTCCAAACGTTTTTTATAGGGCTGAGATTGGAATTTTGAGGTGACCAGTCTATGAAATGTGGAAGGGCATGTCTAAGAATTTGTTTGTAGATTTCACCATTGACAGTTCCTTGTAGGCGAATAAGTGGACTAGGACAAGCAGCAGAAATCACTCCCCATACATACATACATACATACATACATACATACATACATACATACATACATACATACATACATACATACATATCTCACAGCCTCCTCCATATCTCACTGTCTTCTTCACACATGCACAAGATAACCTTTCGCCACTTCTTCCTCAGACGTACATCCCGCCATCGGAATCAGTCACATTAAACTTCGATTCGTCGCGACCACTGTTCTTCTGTCCAAACGACATGTTCGTGAGCGAAACGAAGACGGGCTCTTTGATTCTTCCTGGAGATCAGAGTTTTCTTTGTCGGTACCTGAGCAAGCAACCTAGAACCTCGAAACCTCGAGAAACTGTTTTGGGCGATACGTTGACATCGGAAGTGGAGCTAAACTCGCAGGATATCTCAGCAGCACGCTTGAACCTATCTTTCAGTGACATTCTAACCATAAAACGATCCTGTCTTGGTGAAGTTTTACGAGGTCTATTTACCACTTAGTAGTGGATGTTGCGTAAGAACACACAAATACTGCGATATTTACCAAGAGAGGAAAATTTTCAAATGATTCTTTTCTTTTTTTTGTCTTGGTGATGTGCTTTTATGCACCAGAAAACCATTTGTTTATGGAAGACCAGCAGTTGCCTGTGCATACCAGCCTCTCCTCTTCGTCACCGATGTTGTCCAAGGGAAAGGCAAAGGCCAATACAGCTTGGTACCATTGACGTCGCAACTCATTTCTACAACTACATTGCGATTGTGAGACCGACGCTCTAACCACTGAGCCATGCACCTTTACATACGTACATACATACATACATACATTCATACATACATACATACATACATACATACATACATACATACATACATACATACAGATATACATACACACACGTATGTATATATCAAACCTTACACGTCTCTCGTAAACGAGTTTGGCCTGCTAGCACGTCATACTCTGTCGTGAGCAAATATAGACACCCTCTAAGACCATCAGACAGATTCAACAGTTACAGCGAATATGAGAGCGTGCATACGTGTGCGTATGTGTGTGTGTGTGTGGTGTGTGTGTGTGTGTATGTGTGTGTGTATGTGTGTGTAGGTGTGTGTGAGAGAGAGAGAGAGAGAGAGAGAGTACACGAATTGAATTAAATGGTATTAAAAACAGATTAACTTTTCTGTAGATATGAAAAACGTTGTGAGGAATGATATGAAACAGAGATACATGAGGTACTGTAACCAAATTAGATATACAACAAATAGATTATATTCACTTTGGTATTTCAGTCATTTTAGATATCATATTAGTCGCTTTATTGGTCTGAATCCAGTTACACTAATAAAAAAACCAACAATAATAGTAAGGAAATGGCAGATTAATTGTTTGATGGGAAAGATGTCTGGCTAACAAAGTTAAAACGGAAATGATTGATACGTGTTTTAAGATATAGAGTTGTTGTAGTTCTATGTAGTTTGTTTTTACACTTTGTACGTAGCCATTAATTCCAGAGAAAATCATGTTGGCCATGCAATTTGCTTAGCAATCAAAGAAATACCTAAATTAGTAGCCTGAAGTCAAAATATTTTCATGAATCTGTTGAATTTCTAGAAACGTATAATAATGACATCGGTCTCCATAAATGCAGTTCGTAAACAGTCAATAGATATTTAGAATTGCACGCAATAAGAAAAGACAGTTCAACGACGGTGTAATATTCGACTTCGAATAATGAGCTAGTGTTCTATTTCACCATTTAAAGACGATATTTTTCATAGTCCTGAGAAGTATATCATCGAAGTATTTCCGCGACATCTCTCTCTGTCTTCCTTTCCTTATATCTGCCATTGCATCACTATTTTTCTCAATAGATGGATAGGTAGATAGATACATACATACATATATACATACATACAAAATTACATACATATATGTATATGTGTGTATGCATATATATATATATATATATATATATATAATATATTATATATATATATATATAGTTAATCCAAACATGAAAACACAAAGAAAAAACACAACAACGCGAGGGCGTGGAACAAATATAGTATTATTGGACGCTCAGGAAGGAAGGGAAGCTCTTCGTCAGAAACATAGGAAAAGGAAAGATCCAGAGAAGGGAATACGGAGGAAAAAAATCGCCAACGGTACACACGCGGTCACATTTATATATATATATTCTTTTACATGTTTCAGTCCAAAGACTGTGGCCATGCTGGAGCACCATGTATGTATATATGTATATACATGTGTGTGTGTGTGTGTGTGGCAAAACCTCCCTAAACGAGAAACCCTTACAAAAGTACTACCCTTACAGGAATTAGAATGCTTATATGAAGGACAATCATACAATATCAAGGTATAATATAATATAAACAACAAAACCACCATAAAGCAAGAAACATAGAACCCCTAACAAGTTCAGTCCTACGAGGTCTAGAATTTCAATGAAGGTCAACTTAGAACCACGTGAACACAAAATACAAAAGTGTTACAGTCAACAAACACATCAAACGTGTATATCTTTCATCAGCTACCTAATGAATACCATTATAGTTTCCACTCCTGGACAGTACCATTCAATCCAGTGATGTCAACAGCGTTAAAAACATAAATATTGTTTGATAATTAATAGACAAGAAGCAGGAACGAGTCATTAGTGCAATATGTCATTAAGTCTACACTTGCTTTTAATTACAAACATCAAATCTTAAACATAAGTCGTTTCACGTGCTACGAAGCATAGAAATTTTTTTAAATACTATATAGAAAATAGAGATATATCATAAAAATGGCGCAGGAGTGGCTGTGTGGTAAGTAGCTTGCTTACCAGCCACATGGTTCCGGGTTCAGTCCCTCTGCGTGGCACCTTGAGCGTGTGTTTTCTCCTATAGCCTCGGGCCGAACAAAGCCTTGTGAGTGGATTTGGTAGATTTAAACTGGAAGCCCGTCGTATATATGTATGTGAGTGTGTGTGTGTGTGTTGTATATCTGTGTTTGCGCCCCCCCCCCAACATCGCTTGACAACCAATGCTAGTGTGTTTATGTCCCCTGTAACTTAGCGGTTCGGCAAAAGAGACCGATAGAATAAGTACTAGGCTTACAAAGAATAAGTCCTGGGGTCGATTTGATCCGACTAAAGCCGGTGCTCCAGCATGGCCGCAGTCAAATGACTGAAACATGTAACAGAATTGCTACCCCATGATATTACTCTGCTTTCTTGCCTGTCTCTTTATCTATATATTGTCCTCTGTTACGTTGCTGCATGGTGAGTGTCTGCAAGAAAAATGTGTGGGCGGGGAAGGAGACCCTGAGGTTTATAGTTCTGGAAAGGAAGGAACGAAGTGTTTAATGCTATGTCTGAGTGAAGGGGATACACTTGCTGCCCTTCCTCCAGACACAGCATTCTTTTCACACTGGGGCAAAAGAAAATGATGGGTGGGGCGAGGGTCTTGTGTGAAAAAGCATTCAGGTAACAAGTACTGGGAAGCGGAGAACATTGTTGTAGTGTTAGAGAAGACGTCTGTAAAAAACAGCGATAGGCATAAAGATAAGAAGCGGCGCATTTGCGGGCCTAATGGTCGAAGTGTATCTGAAACTGATTATTTTCCAATCAGTCGAATGACTCTTTTTGAATGTAGTTTGGACGTGTAGCAGCAATACTTCACTACCATCACTATACCACAGATGTAAGCAGTAATCCAATGTTGTTCGTCGTCGCCTGAATCTCTGGCCCCTCCTTTCGGTGCTTCTACAACGGCGCTTAAGGTGGTTCGGTCATGCGGCCCGGTGTCCAGAGGGTGAGCTGATTCGCGATGTCCTCCTCCCACCTCCACTTCCCAACTGGCGCAAACGCAAGGGCAGGCAGCTGAAGATCTGGGCGACGACGATAAAGGAGGACCTCTCCGAACTCTGAGGTCCGCAGGTGGTCGGTCTACGCAGATGGAATCGCAAATAGCTCGCTATCTCCAGTGACCTCGCACAGGACCGTCGAGCGTGGGCCGCCATGGTTCGTGATGCCGTTAGGAACAGAGACGAAGCCGGCTCAACCCGCCCTGGGTGAATGCCGTCACAAGTACAAGTACAAGTAAGTAAACTATGTAGAGTATTAGCAACTGATTAAAGAGTAAGTGTTCCTTGTTTTAAAAAAGAATTCAGGATTTTGTGGGGAAGGTTTTGCAATTGTCATGAGAAGTCATCAGAGATTTATTAACTTTAAAGTTCTTAATTGTAGTTTCATTCATTCTAGAGAATAGGAAGTATAAGCCCATTTCATAGTGATTAAATACTTCTGCTGTTGAAAGAAACCATATTGCTATGTCATCGTTGAAACATTATCCCAAAGTTTTATGAAGTCAACGTATATCTAGCTTAAGATCTTCATGTTGATTGTGAATGGCTCCAGTATGCGGAAGATTAAAGAGTGTAGCGGAGTTTTAAGGTCATGAAATGTGCGTCGTATGAAGCAACTACAAACAATTAATAAATGTACGAAAGTCAGAGTTCAGAAAACGTTAGCAATTGTGTGGTACACAAGATTTCGTAGAATGCAGGTCGGTTGCGCCATCGGTAGGCAGCCTCGTATCCATGAAATGAGATGCTGATAGAGACCATAGGCGGGAAACTTAGCTAGAACGTTCTCATAACAGACAAGGTCTAAGGTTTGCTAATATCGTATGCAACAACATTCACAAGAGGTCCATTCACCACTCATTTGAACTTCAACATTTTTTCCAGTCTGAAGAGCAGACGGTTTCACTTTTTTAATTTTTCAAAGTTCTGTTGTGTTTATTGCCTCTGAACTCGCTGACTCACCAACATGTTTGATTTCTTCCTGTGTTTCATTTAGGATACTGTAACGCTATTTCCCTCTCCAGGAAAAGACACAAATTAGAGTATATTAAAGCCGAACTCTGTTTCAAAGACGTATGGCAAGATATCGGTTTTCTGAGACATACCCATAAATTTGAATACATTCGAGTTATTTTCCACTCGAAACCCCAAGCCCAGAATCACTCCACCTTCCCACAAAGCACTGTAGATTTCACACTAATACCGATTTATCATGGTACAGAGAATTGTCTGAGTAAAAACTTCAAACTAACCAACAGAACTACATTTCTGGTGAGTGATGAAATGTGTGGCTTTGGGGAAATAAAAAGATTCCGAAAAGAGAATTGAGTTGGATTCAGGAAGTCAGCAACTGCGGGTTGTAGAAGAATGTAGAAGGCCTCATTGCTACAACTGTAGAAACACTAACCACCTCAAAGATTTTTCTCCCAATAGCAACAGGAAATGACAGCTGGAAGAAGGCCTCCACCACTGCCAACGCTACAACTTTAACATCAACAACAACAACAACAGCAGCAACCATAACAGGAACAACCACAGCAACTACAAAACAATTTACTACTGCATCGACAGCGATTGCAACACCAGCGACAAGACTGGAGGCAACACTTACAACAACAACAACAACAAGAGTAGAAACAATAGCAACGAAAACAAGAGAAACATTGCCTTCAAAATCCACTACGTCATTAACAACAACAACAACAACTGAAAGTAACTTTATACGTATCAGCAACAACACGAGTGGCAACAATAGCAACAAAAACAACAAAAGAAATATTGCCTGCAAGAGCCACTACGTCATTAATAACAACAGCAACTGAAATTTGCTCTATATCAACAACAAAACAAAAAAAAACAATGACCCACAAGACGTGCCCCTCTCCTCTTGTGACCTCTCAGACATGTTATGGCGAAGGAGACGGTGAGATCGATAAAAATTTACTAATGCAAATGAAAGAAAAAAGAAATAAAAACAACCAACACAAAAAACTGGCAGATACGTACAAATGCCACATCTAACAACAGCTACACCAGTACTGTCAACACATCATCTCCACTACCATCACTATTACAGACACCACTAAAAGTACAACCTGATTTACAGACACAGTAGTCAAATCACACAACCCAACACGATCAAAAAAAAAAAACAACAGATATTAACTAATGACTATAAATGCAAGAAATAAAGAACTAACAAAACCACATACACAAACATACCAGCATCACATACAATAACATCACTTTCACAAGATTCCAGAACACATAAAAATCATCCAGATATCACAACAAGCATACATCTTAAAAACCAAATACCTCAAAGGAGTAGGAAACTTCAGGGAAAATAAAAACAAATTAAGAATTGTGTGTGGAAACAAACATAGCAACCGAAAAGATGAAACACCTGTCCCTCCGTAGGAATAAGGTAGATTATCCTTTCTCATTGCCTTCCTTCTAACCAATATAGCCTTGCCCAGAATATGGAGTGTAGATGCATGTGGTCGTGGGGTTACCATGGAAGCAGAGCTACCTGATCAACGACCTCGGGTTACTTGATATAAAATGCTTAGCGGCATTTCGTCCGTCGCTACTGCCTGAGTTCAAATTCTGCCGCGGTCGACTTTGCTTTTCATCCTTTCGGGGTTGATAAATTAAGTACCAGTGAAATACTGGCGTCGACATAATCGACTCAAAATTTCAGGCCTTGTGCCTTTAGTAGAAAAGATTATCATTATTATTCAGGCTACGAGCTGGCAGAGTCGCTAGCACTCCGGGAAAAATGCTTCACGGCATTTCTTACATTCTGAGTTCAAATGCCGCTTAGGTTGACTTTGTTTTTCAGTTTTGCGGGGTCGGTGAAATAAATACCAGAAACTGGGGTCGATATAATCGACTTGTCCCCTCCCCCAAAATTTCAAGCCTTGTGCCTTTAGTAGAAAGGATTATTACCTTTATTGCTACTACTAATGCTGTTGTTGCTGCTACTGTAATTAGAAACTGACGCACAGAAGGAACTGGTATGAAATTTATCTTCGGAAATTAAACATCAAGGCTCCATGAGAAGAGAAATTTTAATAAACTCTAGTCTTATCATGATAAATAAAATAACAGAGATAAGTGAATTATACCAAACATATACATATAGAAATATTTGGAAATTAATGAACTAGATCACACAAACGAACTGAAAGCCAGGAAGGAATATTATAGTCACATTAAATTGATACTCGAAGCAGAACTAAATGGCAAAAATAAGTGATAAATATCATATCCTAACTTAGCTAGAAATAATAGTCTCAGATAGAAGCTAAATGAATTAGCAAAACTAGATACAAAAATAGACACAGTAATGACTATGCCATCAGAAAGCCCACAAAGAAAGATTGTATTTATTATAAATTCTTGTGTATATATGTTGGCACTCCGCCGGTTACGACGACGAGGGTTCCAGTTGAACCGATCAACAGAACGGCCTGCTTGTGAAATTAACGTGCAAGTGGCTGAGCACTCCACAGACACGTATACCCTTAGCGTAGTTCTCGGGGAGATTCAGCGTGACACAGAGTGTGACAAGGCTGGCCCTTTGAAATACAGGTACAACAGAAACAGGAAGAAAGAGTGAGAGAAAGTTGTGGTGAAAGAGTACACCAGGGTTCGCCACCCCTCGTGGAGCTTTAGGTATTTTCGCTCAATAAACACTCACAACGCCCGGTCTGGGAATCGAAACCGCGATCCTATGACCGCGAGTCCGCTGCCCTGACCACTGGGCCACTGGGCCTCCACTGTGTATATATACAGATTAGGTATATACACACATTCATACACAATCTGTTTTTACGCCAGTTTTCGCCTATCATGATTGTTGGGTAATGACCGAAAGAGTATGATCGCGATTGAAATGGGATTCCTCCAGGGATCTCAGGGCGCGTAGCTCGGAGAACAAGGAGTCTCTCCAACTCGATCCGCTACTTCTCCGCATTGGGAGATAACAACCCTGATACTACGGACATGCGATTAGAATGTCACAGGAAAGAATGACAAGACGGATTCTTCATGCCGAGCCAATCGGCAGGAGACGAAGAACGAGATGGTTGGCTAATATCCATAGTCTCAATTGGTCACGCTTAGAAATCCAGCTGGAGAGTCCAAAACTGTTTGTTTCTGATAGGACCCTATAGAGGAGGTGCTGAAGTACTCTACCACATAACCATCCCAGGAATAGTAAGCTGAGAAGATGGATGTATGGATGAATAGTGTATATATATTCTTATTAGCTTTACTGCAACTTGAAAATGTTTTACAAACTATCTGCAATAGGACAACAAAACTATTTAGGAAAAATGCAAAAGCTATTTTCTGTCTTCTGGGAAGCCGACAAACACAAAGCATATATATAGAAGTAACATGTATCTGCTGGGAAAATTAGAAAACAACAAACTATTCATAAAATAAAATCTGAACACAAAATGAGATCACAAAATATCACGTTAAAATATTGGCCAAAAGAAAAAAGTATTCTACAAGAGAAAAGCCCAAAGAATTCACCGAAAGATTAAATCAGAACTAATTTAATGCTGAGGCTGAAGGATCGTGGTACAAGATGAAAGCCTTCCTACCAGAAACTAACCAAATCATATAATGATGCAAAATACAAAAATAACTGCGGAATATACAGGAGCTATGATATGAAATCAGCTACATTGTTTTTGGCTGATCAGCAGTCTTACCCAAAAAGATATGTACACACACACACACGTACACACACATACACACACATATATATATATATATACATATATATATATATTATATATATATATATATATAATATATATATATATATATTATATATATATATATAGTCGTCTAAGAAAAATGCAGGCGCCCGTACACTTGTCAACAGAGTGGGTATATTCAATCTTTATAGCATGCAGTATTATTGATCCATTGATCCATTTTATTACTTAGTTTTTGTGCGAAACCAATGGATAAGATCGGTTGATAGTAGAAATATATGCCACATAAAGATCCAGAGAATAACAATGGGATCGTATAACAATGGGACGTGTCGATTCACACAGACAAATTTATGAATGTAAATCTACAAATCTAGACATTATTTACTTTTATGTCCTGGCAATTTTATTTCAGATCCCATACCAGTTGACTTCGCCCTTCATATTCCATGGAGTCGATAAATAACTACCAGTATTTTTATTGATTCAGTTAACCATATGTTTCCTCCTTTAAAAACATTGGTCCTTGTACTCACGTTTGAGTGATAGATTTCCTCCATCGCCCGATTTAATACCGCCATTTGGTCCTTTTGGTACCTTCAGCATTCACCTTGTAAAGTGACAAAGTGGCCTTACAATAGGAATCTGACGAAATGCTTTACGATATGCTCCCTGAGCCCTGAGTTCTAACCCTACCGAGGTCAACTTTGCCTTTTGTCCTTTCGTAGTTAATAAAAAACACCAATGTAGTGTTTTGACAGAACTGTTAGCACATCAGACTGGATGCCATGCGGTATTTGTTCCATCTCTTTGCATTCTGCGTTCAAATCCTGCTATGACCTACTTAGGTGGTAGTCTTAACTCGTTACCAGCCGTTTTGACATCTTAGGTGCGTTTAGCAGACTCTACGCTGTCGCAAGCATTTGTACAGGTTTCCAGCTTCTCTCCCATCCAGCAATCTCAGAGGCCCTGAAATGATCTATGAACACTGCCTTATCCTCTGACTAAAATATACGAAGTGGTATCAAAAAGTTCCCGGACTAGTTTTGTAGCACGCTAACAA
>NC_042997.1:58998228-59128228 GCF_006345805.1 Octopus sinensis
ACATACATACATACATACATATATATATATATAATATATATATATATATTATATATATATATATATATATATATATATAAAAATTAAAGGAAGAGAAAAACAAAACCAAGGCAAGCTTATCAGATCATTTACGTTAGTTTAGTTTAAATCATCCCATTTTATATACTTATATATATATATATATATAGGAGATGTACTCGCATAGCAAGTAATTTGATCTGAGATCGTGTGCTGAAACGAAAACAATTGCAGCGTGGAAGGTGTTTATAAGCCATTTAAGAAACACACAAAAACCGTTCGATAATATATATGTGTATATATATATATATATATATATTATATATATATATATATATATATATATATATATATATATAATATATATATATATATATATATATACTGTTGTGTCTGGGGAGAGTCATTTTCTTTTTGTGCCTTATAATGTAACACACTCACCGGTAAAATTTCCACTTATTTCTTATTTTTATTTTCCTAAAATTTTCGTTGCGTCTTGCAACCTTTTCAATAGTCTTGACTCTGTCCGTTATTTACACTGCGTTCACTTTTGTTTGCTTGTGCGCATGTGTGTGGGTCAGTGTGTGTGTGTGAGTGTGTGTGTACCTATGCATGCATGTATGTATGTATGTATGTATGTATGTATGTATGTATGTATGTATGTATGTATGCATGTGTGTGTATGTATATGTGTGTGTGTGTGCATATGTATATATGTATGTATATGTGTGCATCTGTATGTATGTATTTTGCATATTCATGTGCTTGCATGTCCGTGTTTGTGTATTTTTATGCATGTGTGTTTGTATATGTATGCATCTCTGTCTCCTTGTGTGTGCATGTCTGAGTGTGTGTGTGTGTATGTGTGTGTATGTGTGTGTCTGTGTGTGTGTGCGTGCGCGGTTGAATGTGTGTGTGTGCGTGCGTGTCTGAGTGTGTGTGTGTGTTTTACAACTATGTATCGTGTTTGTATGTATGGATGTGCATCTCCATATGTGTGGACACGTGTCTCCATGTGTCCTTGTGTGAATAAAGTGTTTGCGAATTTGGTTTGCAAGATTCTTTATGTGAGTTGATGTGTTGAAGCACAAAAAGAAAATGACTCTCCCCAGACACAACAGTTTATATGTGTGTGTGTGTGTATACATATATATATATACACGCACATACACACACACACCCATATATATATGTATGTATGTATGTGTGTGTGTGTATATATATATATATATATATATATATATATATATATTATATATATATATATATATATATATGCACACACATACATACGTGGTCTGATCAATAAGTATCCGGTTGTTGCTATAGTAACGAAGCTAAAGCACGGAGAGTGAAGCCGCTTGACACAAATTGAGCTTGTGCATGCGCACTAAGTTTGAACTTCTAGCTTACTTCCGCTATTTACAGTAGTACTTGGAAGGAAGGTGTGTAGCGTATGATCGTCTCATTGACCATGACAGAGAAAGTTGAGCAGAGAATCTGCATCAAATTTTACCAAAGCTTGGCAAAACCTGCTCAGAGGCCTAAGCAAAGTTTTCAAAAAGCTTTCATCGTTCACGACACAATCAAGATCTTTTGCAGCTATAACCCGAGTGTGCTTTTGGTCAGCTGAAAGCAGTTTTTGGCACAAACTTAGCAGACATGCATCTCATACCCAAGATCTTCAGTGATAATGGACTGAATTGAACCGTAACTAATTTGCCTATCCTCTAATAACTCAGGGATGGTGATTCGACGATTTCTCTCACTGCTGCACGCACATCTGCGATATTTTCCTCAGGTCTGCTGGTTGCGGGTCTCCTAGAACATTCGTCAATGTCCACATTTCTTCGGCTATCTTGAAAACGTCTGAACCACTCGTACATTTGTGTGTGGCTCATACACTCTTCTCCATACTCTTTCTGAAACTTTGCGTAGGTCTCTGAGCAGGTATCGTCATGACAACTTTCTCTGTCGTGGTCAATGCAACGATCATACGCTAAACACCTTCCTTCCGAGCAGTGTTCTAAACAGCTGAAGTGAGCTAGAACGTTAAAACTTAATGCGCATGCACAGCAGAATTCAACGTCAATCTTTGTCAAACGGCTTCTCTCTGCGTGCTTTACCTTCATTACTGTGACAACAGTCCGGATACTTATTGATCAGACCTCGTATGTGTATATATATATGCTTGTAAACAAGTGCTGTTTGTGGAGACATGAACGCTTTTATTGTGAAGGTAGCTCTAATGGAAGAACAACCAATCCTAAAAACCCGCCTTGCCTATTTTTCTCTCTGTTTCTTTTTCTTTTTTTTTTTTGCCTCTGGCTTCTTTGACTGTGCTTTTCTTATCTATGAGTATCGTTAAGCTTTTTACATTTCTAAAGCCCATAAAACGGATGTAGCAACAAAGACTTCCAAGCTATACTTTCCATTCAGCCATGTCCGATGATTGTTAATTTGCCTTTCTACAGTTGGAAGATCCTCAACATGAAACCGATTGGTAACATTAATTTGATGTGTTATGAAACTAACTTTATAATATATAATAATAATAATAATAATAATAATAATAATAATAATAATAATAATAATAATAATGATATTAGGAAGTAAATCCAAACTTACAGGGAAAAATTAAATTTAGGATTAAATCCAATTTTACAGTATAAATATATGTATATATTAAATTAGAGATAAAACCACTATTAGGCAAATCAAAGAGTGAAAAACATAAACCAAAACAAAGAAATGAAATTAATTAATATAATATACAAAATATATAAAATATAAAATTCAAAATTCAAATTATTTAAATTTAAAGTTAAAATTTTAAAAAATTTTTAATTATAAATTTATACTTATAAATTTATATATATATATATTATTTTTATTATTATTATTATTTTTATTATTATTATTATTTTTATTATTATTTTTATTTTTATTTTTATTTTTATATATATTTATTTAATTTTTTTTATAATTATATATAACTATCAAAAAGTATTAAAAAGTTTAATATAAGATAAAAAGTACTTTATTAAAGTACTTATATTAAACTTTTTAATACTTTTTGATAGTTATATATATTTATAAAAAAAGTTAAATAAATAAATAATTTTAAAAATTTAAAATTTAAAATTTAAAAAAAATAATAGTAATAATAATAATATATATATATATAATATATATATATATATATATATATATATATATATATATATAATATATATATATATATCAATACTTATCACATACATACATTATGGCTGCCCCCTCGTTATCGAGTATGGCCATTGCACGAAGCTTAACTGTTACTGGTGCTGTGATCGAATGTGACTTTTTAGCCCAGCTAAAGATCTACAATGTCTTGTACAAAATTGGCAACTAAAACCTTTACTGGTAATAGCCGGCTGTAGTTGTAACTGGGCTTCATGTACCTTTGCATGTCGTTTAAGTCCTCCTGCCGAATTACACTCTCTTCCACATGCCCGACAGATATGATTGGTATAGTGTGTTACACTACTACCAGTGGCCAGGTTGTCACTCATCTGTCTCGTTTTATGACTACGAAGATGACTCATGAGTCCAGCTTTACTGATGCAGGGTCTTGCACAGACATTGCATGTCAGAATCAAAGGAAGACCCTTCCCTTCTGGAAGTGTAACAGCGATGCCCTTCCTGACATCCCTCCTTACTTTCTCATGTGCAACTCGAGATTTCTCAAACGTGGTTGTCCCTTCATGCACAATCCTTCTCCACCTGCTACGATCAATAGCTATGCCTTCCCATGTGTCAGGAGAGATGCAAGCATCTCTTAAGGAAGCCTTCAGCAAGTCCTTATACCTCTTTTTTGGTTTATGTGGAGGTTGTTCTCCTTTAGCTAACTCTCCATAAAAGAGTTGTTTTGGCATCCTCGAATCCTTCATTCTGACCAGATGACCACTCTGAGCTTTTGCTTTAACACAAGAGCTTCTATACTTCCACACCGAGAGCCTTCGAGTATTTCAAGATCACTGATGCGGTCCTTCCACTTAATGCCATAGATCCGTCTGAGGCACATCTGATGGAAACGTTCCAGTTGTTTAAGGTGGTATCGATATGTGACCCACGTCTCGCAGGCATAGAGAAGAGAAGGGAGCACACATGCCTTGTACACCTTTATCTTTGTCTTTCTGCATATGTCTCGCCGACTCCAGAGGCGCTTTTCTAGCCTTCCGAAAGCAACACTTGCTTTCCTAATTCTATATGGAATTTCATCATCCACATTGCCATATCTATTAATAGTGCTTCCCAGGTAGACAAACTGATCGACTACATCGAGTCGTTTACCATTTACACATACATACATACATACATACATACATACATACATACATACATACATACATACATACATACATACATACATACATACATACATACATGGCAACAGCAAAAATAAATATATAAATGCAGTGCTGAAAAGTGAAGTGAGCAACATTGTACGAGTTAGCAGTGAACTCCTCAAGAAGCACTCTCTTCTTGATGATCTCCCATACAGCCCCAAAACAGCTGGGCTCTCTTACCTCAGAAAAGATCTGAATGGAAAGCACTCAGTATACAAAAAATTACTATGCATGTGTATGTTACCCAGAAGCTTAGAGAAGACAGTAGAATTGACACGAAGCACAGCCTCTCTTGGACAAAGACCACTACATCACATCACACTTTGAAGGCTATAAGATTTCCACAGAGTACCTGGTGAACAAGAGAGACAGTGACGTTCTTGTAATCCCATGGTGTAACCGCATGTGTAGGCTATGTTATGTTTCTGTGGAAGACATCACGCATGTGATTAGCAGCTGTCCTAAAATGTCGTCACGGTACTACCTCCCTATGCGGCACGATGTTGTCGCTAAAACAATTTACAATACCATCCGCAAAAAAGACTGTCCTGAAATAAACTTAAAAATCCCTCTATTATGTAATACATTCATAAACACCAATTCAAGGAATACTGGTGGAATTTTCCCAACAAAACTTCTGTCAAATGTAAACATAACAGGCCGGATATTGTTGTTTGGGACAGAGGGGCAAAAGTATGTGCCATCATAGAGGTTAGTTACCCTGCAGACATAAATATCTCTTTGAAAATCAAAGAAAAAGAGGATATCTATGGACAACTACCTCGAAACCTCCAGCTTCTATATCCGGACTATGAATTCATATTCATACCAATAATAATTGGAGCACTAGGTTTTGTTAGTAAATGCTTGAAGGAGAATCTGGATAAACTGGGATTTTCAGAAAGAGAAATCGACCAGCTAATTCGTACATTACAAGCGCAAACTATGAGTGGAACAGCAAAAATATGCAAGACTTTTCTCAAGTTCCAAAAGTGAATTTGCCTGTGTTAACTACATCCCAAAGCTGGAGCCTTGTATCTTTGTTGGAAACCGGCTCCCTCCTCAGTGGAAGATTTATAATAATTAAAAGACAGAAGAGACATACATACATATATACGTTTGTGTGTGTGTGTGTGTGTGTGTGTGTGTGTGTGTGTGTGTGTGTGTGTGTGTGTGTGATTGTCTGCGCGCGCGCGCGTGTTTATTACCTTGAGTAAGAGGTCGCACAGGAGCAATCAATACGATTCAGTCAATACAAACTGCATTTCTTTCTTTCATCGACCCCAGAAGAATAAAATGTAAACTTGACCACTATACGAAACAGTTATAATTATAAGGAGTGCCTGAGGTAGTATAACAGCCGAATAATAATATACCATTATCGATTGTTGTTGATTTCTTTATTAGTCCGGAAGGTAATAATATATATCAATTACACAGGTCACGCATTTGGGGTGTAGGAAGGAATTGTCGATTATATTGATACTTGTACTTCACTAGATATTATCTTATTGACTAAAGACAGACAAAAGTCGAAGTCGGTCTCGGCGGGATTTGAACTCAGTCATTTTTCCTACGTGCTAACAATTTTACCATCTCGCCGCATAAATGATTTCGACTTTTGGCACAAGACCAGCAATTTTTAGAGGAGGTGGCAAGTCGATTACATCGATTTCAGAACTTGTCTGCTACTTATTTTATTGAACCTAAAAGTATGAAAAGCAAAGTTGGCCTCGGTGGAATTTGAATTCAAAATGCAAAGAGCCAGAAGAAATGCTGTTAAGCATTTTGACCGGCGCGATAACGACTCTGCTATCTCGCCGCATTAATAATAACGATGGTCTCGTATTTTGGAACAAAGCCAGCAATTTTTTAGAGAGAGTAAGTTAATCAAATACATCAACTTGACTGGTACTTTATTTTATGATCACCGAAAGGGAGAAATGCAAAACTGACCTCGATGGAATTCGAAAACAGAACATAAAGGACCGCAATTAAATTCCACAAGACATATTTTGCTCGACGTTCTGCTGATTCTGCCAATTAACCTTCTGCCATGCTTGTTTCTATTACAGGTACAAGATTGTGGAGAAGGGTTACAAAATTGACCTCGGTGCAATTTAAAATCAGAACGTAAAGGACCGCAATTAAATGCCACAAGACATTTTTGTCCGACGTTCCGTTAATTCTGCCAATTAACCTTCTGCCATGATTATATCTATTGCAGGTACAGGTGATTATATCTATTACAGAAATTGTAGAGAGGGGTCAGTTGAAGACCTCGGGCCTTGACTTATACTTTGTTTTATCGATCTCGAAAAAATGAACGGCTAAATTCGCTTTGACAGAATGTAAAGAGCTGTAATAAATACTCCGAGCCGTTTTCCTCCAACGCCGCAACGATTCTGCGATGCCCTGTAATCGTTTCTAAATTAAGCACATCAATTATTTGTGGGAGGATGTAATCGATAAAATCAACTCCTGCACTTGGTTTTTGGGGGTTTTATTTTTTTCTTATTTTATCGCCTCTGGAGAGACGAAAAACAAAGTTGATTTCAGTAGGGTTTGAAATTAGAAAGAAAACAGTATTAACTTAACTTTGCTGTGTATTTTGTCAGACACTCTAATAGTTCTGTTACTCTACTCCGAATATTAATTTCTAACAGTAACACACAATTAGTAATTTGTGAGGAAGGGCACAGACGCAGTGACGCAACTAAAGTGTGTGCTGCCCGGGCAGCCCTTAATTTTTCCACCCTCTCACTTATTGGGCCCCCAAACCAATACAGACTTAGATAACAGTCCTTAAAGTGTCGCCCCCTAAAAGCATCGCTCAGAGCGGACCGTCATCGCCACTACCACCACCACCTCCACCACCAGCCCGCTATGCGACTGCATAGACTACTAAATCCATTGCAGTGTATTACTGATGCTTCATTTATCACCTACCAGAAGATCAAAGGCAAGTCGATGTCGCTGTGATTTAAACTTCAGAAGTAAAGGAATTTAATTCAACAGTGTATTGTATGTTACTCGTTCTTTACTTGTTCCGTCAATCTGTCGTTCTTTACTGCAAATAATATAAATGAATAAATATAGGAAATTGCAAGGGAAGATAACATACATAAACTTTAAGTGTAAAAGGATATACTGTGTGGAACTTGATAGATATTAATGTAAAAAATGTGAATAAAAAATCTCAAAAGTCTTGCTTTCTGATGTTTTTTACGCTTCAGCCCCATCAAGATTAAGTTGGGATTTTTTTTACCTCAAGAGTTTCTTCCCTTGTTTTTACAACGCTTATTTGATTTGCTTCCTTAAAAGTATTCTTTATAATGGCATTTTTTATGAAAGATAATAGAGTTTTGTGGGTTTTCATTTTCCGTTCTTATCTTCAACTTTTTATCTAATTTCTAGTTTTAGAAGAATAGGAAAAGTGTTGGACACAATGCCCTTGCTACATTTAGATACAAGCCTTATATTCTACGTACGATTCCCGCAGTGGTTGACTTCCAATTTTCATTGGTCATTAAAATAGATACCAGTCAATAAGACAGAGTCATTAGCGCGTCGGAAAAAATGCTTAGCGGCATTTCTCATTATTTACGTTCTTAGTTCAAATTCTATCGAGGTCAACTTTATCTTTCATATTTTCGAGTTCGGTAAAAATAAGTACTGTAGTCAGTGTAATCGACTTTCTCCCTCCCCTCAAACTGCAGGCCTTGTGTCAAAATTAGAAACAAAAATTAATTATCAACTACGTACGTCGACTGCTAACTTATTGATTTGATGTAATATTGGATGTTTGTGCTTTTGGATGCATCACAGGCCCAGATAAGTGTATTGTATTCTAGTATGGGTCAGACAGTGTCTATAGTTGAGCAGGATGTTCGACTATAGGCACCGTCTGAGCTGAGATGTGTACCTCAGCGAGAAGGATGTTTAGAAAAGATGTTTTCGATGAAGGGCAAGAGAAACTTGAGGGTTAATGAATTCAGAGAGCGGTAGAGACAGTTGGTGAAATTAGACCTGAACCAGAATATCTGGAAGTCTTTGTGGTTGATATTCAGGTTAAAGAGATGTATAGCGGGGATATGCTTTAATAAAAACATAGGCAGTGTATGTGATATGATTTCGAGCGAAAATCAAAAGTAGATTACAAAGCCGGAGCGAGCTTCTACCTCGAGAGATATAATTATTATTAAGGCAGCGAGCTGACAGAATTGTTAGTGCGCCGGACAAAATGATTTGCGGCATTTCATCCGTCTTTATGTTCCGAACTCAAATGCCCTCGGGATCGACTTTACCTTTCATCCTTTCGGGGTCGGTAAAATAATTACCAGTTGAACACTGGGGTTGATCTAATCAATTTACCCCCTCATCCAAAATTTCAAGCCTTTAGTAGAAAGATTTGTTGTTATCATTAAGGCGGCGAGCTGGCAGAAACGTTAGCACGCCGGACGAAATGCTTAGCGGTATTTCGTCTGCCGTTACGCTCTGAGTTCAAATTCCACCGAGGTCGACTTTGCCTTTCATCCTTTCGGGGTCGATAAATTAAGTACTAGTTACGCACTGGTGTCGATATAATCGACTTAATCCGTTTGTCTGTCCTTGTTTGTCCCCTCTGTGTTTAGCCCCTTGTGGGTAGTAAAGAAATAGGTATTTCGTCTGCCGCTACGTTCTGAGTTCAAATTCCGCCGGGGTCGACTTTGCCTTTCATCCTTTCGGGGTCGATTAAATACTAGTTACGCACTGGGGTCGATATAATCGACTTAATCCATTTATCTGTCCTTGTTTGTCCCATCTATGTTTAGCCCCTTCTGGATAGTAAAGAAATAGGTATTTCGTCTGCCGCTACGTTCTGAGTTCAAATTCCGCCGAGGTCGACTTTGCCTTTCATCCTTTCGGGGTCGATTAGATAAGTACCAGGTACGCACTGGGGTCGATATAATCGACTTAATCCGTTTGTCTGTCCTTGTTTGTCCCCTCTGTGTGTAGCCCCTTGTGACAATAAAGAAGTAGGTATTTCTTCGAGCTCTTTATCTTCTTAGTTCAAATACCTATTTCTTTACTACCCACAAGGGGCTAAACACAGAGAGGTCAAACAAACGGATTAAGTCGATTACATCGATCCCAGTGCGTAACTGGTACTTAATTTATCGACCCCGAAAGGATGAAAGGCAAAGTCGACCTCGGCGGAATTTGAACTCAGAACGTAACGGCAGACGAAATGCGGCTACGCATTTCGCCCGGCGTGCTAACGATTCTGCCAGCTCGCCGCCTTTCTCAGTTCAAATACCGCCGGAGTCAACTTTGCCTTTCGTCTTTTCGGAGGGCGATAAAATGAAGTACAAGTCAAGTACTGGGTTGATGTTATCGACCAACTACCCGCCCCCTTAAAATTGTTATCCTTGTGCCAAAATTTGAAGCATTATCTCCAAATATCTGCAGAACAAGAGACAAGTCCACAGAAAATTACAACTGCAGTACTGTTCCAAACATTAAAACATGAAATCACATTATAATTGTAATCATTTCACAAATTTTCAAAAGCAACGAATGAATTTCTACTAAGGGAACCTCAATTTGCAAGAAATAGCATCCAAATCTCCTTCAAATTACATCCTACTATTGTAAAAATGAAGGGCACTTTAGATAATTTAGTCCTAGATACGCTATATCTGAAAGAAAAGGGATAGACCGGAATACTTTTAGATACGGATCTGCTCGTCCAGGGCTGACTTGGGATTAAACAACAATTTCACCTTCTGAACTCTGGGACCTTTATATCTAATCAACACAAACTAATATTTCCTGGATTTCTAAAAGTTCTTTGCAAGTTGAAGCTGCATCTCTGTTTCGATTCCTGCTTAGAGCCTTCTTTATTATTATTAATGTCACTAATACCTAAGGAAAAGCGTACTCTAGGGTCCCAAATAATAGTGGGGGTTGGAATAAGCAGATGGGTTGGACATTTGCTTAAATTCATATAAGCGGGCAGGTTGGAATAAATGGGTGGGGTTGGAAAATCAGTAATTGTATAGTGGTAATTGTATAAAATTTTTAAATTGTCTAGGTTATCGCCCTAATTTTTTTAAAACCCAGTTATTTACTCTCGGGTCCCAAATAATAGTGGGGGGGTGAATAAGCCGGTGGGTGGAACATTTGCTTAAATTCATATAAACGGAGGTGGGTGGGAATCAGTAACTGTATAGTGTATGTACGGAAATTAAGAAAAAGCATCTTAAAGCACATATAACGACACAACGAGGTAAAAGAAATTAACAAAAGGCAAGTGAAGTTAGCACATACGTGTGCTTCAAATGTTCACTTTAGTTAAGACGCACAGTTATATTATAAAAATAAGACGTGTGTTAATTATGGTGATTGTGGGATTTTTTTTAATGCAGTGGACAAAACTGATATTGATATAAGCGACACGTATTAAAAAGAAAGAAAAGTAAAACACAAGGAAAAGAGTATAATTACCATTTCGTGAAAATGTAGTATGTATTATACTATACATAATAAAACATAGCACTCCGTAAATAGGTATAAATGAGAGACTCATGATTTTTTGTCACTGTCCTTCTGCAGGTTTCTCGGTTTCGACATTTGCTTCTTTACGGATCGCCGAGTTTCACTAAGTTATTGAGTTTGCTTCGAAAAAGCAACAAAAGTGAGGGTGTCTCGTTTCCATCCAACACCTTCTGTACTTTTCAAGGAACAGAGTATCTTTATTAACCTGATCATCACTACTGATTCCTACAAGAGAGATAGAGCTTCCCGTCATTATGTTTGGCCGACCGTGCTTTGGCTCCTACGAAACTTCCATGGGGATTTCTCCAGGTGGGTCAATTACCTCCAAAAGATTCCAAGATGGCTCGCTTTCATCTTCCGACTCACTTTCAACAGCTTTTCTCTCAATGCCGTCACCATCAAATAGTTCTGAACCTTCAATAGTGTTTGCACATTTGACCCCTTTTGACGGAATTAAATTCTTAATGACTCTCTGAATGGTATTTGGGCAGGGTTTTGACATCATCTCTAGACGAAACTCTCGCATCGACGGACAGACGAGGTACATGATTCGGTCTGACACCTTATAATCTTCAGAGCCATCGGAAGCCTCTGTGGCCCACATCGACTTGAAAGCAGCTTCGACATCACTCATGCAATCTGCATGTGCTTGATGTAGCATCTGCATCATCTCGGATTGATTAGGCGTGGGTATTTTATTCGGAGTTTGAACTAACTTTTCTAGCATCTTTACTTTCTCTATTTCGTGATATTTCGCTTTCAGTTGTTTCTGCAAGTGTGTGTCATTAACTTGAACAAACCCGGTGATACCACCGCCGATGATGATTAGCATATAACCCCTCACCTCCGGCACATAACGTCTCTCACCTCCAGCATCAAATGCACCATGTAATCACCGAGCACATAAATGGCAAAGTTTGTATGTAAAAACATATTGAATCGGTTCGGAAGGTTTTCAATAGCACAGAGCAGATATTCTAATCTATAAGAACCTTTAGGAGACCATCGGTATTTCATAGTCAGCAGGGCATTCGGTAGTGGTGGTCTTTTTTCAGTTCTTTTAGATACAAACTCTTGGATAAGATTGATTTTGGTATCATTGCTAACCTGGGTAAACACTGTGATATGTTCTCTAGACAAATGGTGGTTTTCTTTGATGAACGTATCTTGATTTTCCGGTGCAAGGACATTTTATCTCCATTGATAATAGAAGGATCTACACCAAATTTGTCAAGGAACTAACGACTCATACTCCATATGTTCTTCAAATATACCTGAATGCTCAACACATTGCTCTTTGGAGATTGAAATGCAATTGTTTGGAAATTTCAGTGATACCCCATACTTTTTTTGCTAACCTTTCATCCAGCTTTTTGAAAAACAAAATTTTTCCTTAGTCGGTGTGACTGGGTGTTGGAAAATCCACTCCTCGTAAAATTTCTCAGCCTGTAGTAGGAAAAGAGCTGGTGATAATCTCGCATGCAGCAATGTTCTAACATCCACAAATCATTCAAACAAGGTGACATTCACGCCTGATGCTTTTGTTTTACTACCTCCACTAGCCACTCTGAAACGTTTCTTTGGATTTTTTTTTCAGCGCTGTCAAGTTCGCCTTTCAGATATTTTCATAACAGCGTTTGGCTACTTTAACAACAGAATCAACAGTCGATCAGAGTTTTTGACACCGGCCAAATTCAAGTAAAACAAACAAACTGCTTTGGCAGAAAAATACCGACATTATGATTCGGACAAAAATTTCAAAACATTTCTGTACTTACGGTTAGGGTTACGGTTTTAGAGTTAGGGTTAGGGTTAGGGTTAGGGTTAAGGTTAGGGTTAAGGTTAGGGTTAGGGTTTTAGGGTTTGGGTTAGAGTTTTAGGGTTAGGGTTTTAGGGTTAGTGTTGGGGAAAAAGTCAAAACTGAAGAAGTTGGGGGAAGGGGATAAATTTAACAATGCCGATTTTTGGAGATTTTTGGCAAAAAAAAATTTTAAATAAACAAATTTAGGAGAAAATGGTGGGGGCGGGCGGAAGTCTTTCAAAAAAAATTTTCTATTTCACCCCACCCACGAATTTAAAATTTTGATTTTGTTTTCACTTCGAAGATTGTAGTGAATTAACAAAGATATGCAAATCGAAATTAAATATAGACAAAAACATTAAAGTGTATTTGCCTTAAATAATCCTAAAACTTAGCCCTTTATTTATTTGTCTATCTATCTATCCCTATCCGTTTATTCATATCTATCTATCTCTTTATACACATAACTATAGTACCGAATTTACAATTTTGAAAACGTGGTTTCTTGCATATTCGGAATCTTTGTCATGGAAAATATAGGAACCCGCTGAAAAAAAACAGTGGAAATGTTTGTATTTGTATGTGCGTGAGGAGATGGGGGGGGTGTTAAAAATTTATTTTATTTATTTATTTATTATTCTTCCTTTCTCTCTCACTTTCCGTCTTTCTTCTTTGTTGTTATTGTTAGTGTGCGATACTCATTCTCTTCGACAATTATTCAATGTTATTCTGCTATTCGCTAGTAGGCGAATAACCGTTTATGAATACCGCATTAACGAACACGTATCAGACTTCAGTGTGTACTTCCGCTCAAAATGGCAGGCGTCGTGAAGGTTGTAAGTAACTTAGCTCTTGTTTATTTACTGAACTCTTACATTGTCCGACGTTATCTGTCCTGATGTGGTAACTTAATACTGGGTATCTTCAGTAGCTTTTCACATTTATTGCTGTTGTTATTAACGCTGATTTTGATCGTCTGTTGTGTTAGAGTATCGTGCCCTTGAAACAGCCTTCATTAGAATTTATCTTTCATACTGTAGCCCTGGGTCAGTCTTGGACGAGTAGACGTACTATCAAATGGAGTTGTAGCTGGGATATCTTATTTTTTGTTAAAAACTGTATATACCTTAGTGTGCATGATATGAGAGAGATTTCACTGCTGTTTCTAACAGGTCAAGCGGCCGCATAGAGACGACTCATCAATTTCGTATACATAGGATCTGATTTTAGGAGGTTTGAGAAAGCCGATATTGCAACCCCTACAATCATTTTGAATATATAATTTCTGTTATTCTGTACTTAACAAATAGTTTTTTGTGAGTTCCTATCTAATATATGAGGCAGAGCATGTATGGTATTAAATACGTTTGTTGTTATTTAACATTGTGTCACCCTGATTGAGCAGACTTCTGATCGAAAGTCTTCTAGCTGTCTTTTTCTCATTGCATAAACTCACTTAGAACTAACTACAATATCGAATGCCTCCCATTTTTTGATAACGCTATGGTGTCATTGAAAGGAGATTCGGTTGTTGTTTTTAGCAAAT
Source organism: Octopus sinensis (assembly GCF_006345805.1). Taxonomy (NCBI): domain Eukaryota; kingdom Metazoa; phylum Mollusca; class Cephalopoda; order Octopoda; family Octopodidae; genus Octopus; species Octopus sinensis. The sequence continues at coordinate 59,012,525 of NC_042997.1, forward strand.
TCAGTGGTGGTAACACTGTCTTGTTTATTATTTAATGTATTCAGCGTCAGTTAATGTTTACGAAAAGTGAAGATGATTGAATCTTTTCCACTACAATTGTTTTATCGGCCCCATAGGGAGGAACAGCGGAGCTAACTGCTTAAGGACCCTGGGCGAAACTAAATGTTGTTATGTTGCATCGTTTGCACATCCCCATCCAACTATTTAAAAACAGTTGTATTAAGAGAAAGGATAGCACTCACAAGTTGCTTAGAGCCTTTAGACATAAGGATCTTTCTTTAGGTAAACTAACACATCTAAATGAGTTTAACTTTAATAAAATGCACCTTGGAATAAGAGTATATGTATTTTAGAGGAAGCAGGTCAGTTGACGTAATTTTAACCCTATAATTACACACACACACCCACGAGTTGGTAAAGTGCAAGACAGCATTATGTTCTATAAAGCGTTGAATACCCTACAGGTTTTCTGTTTAATTATTATTCGTAGTATTTATCATATGAGTCGTTCGTCGAGGGGCGGTGCCTACCATACGTTGACGAGAGGCAAACACCTTGAAACCTGGGTCCGTATGTGGCATCCGCTTCTTCGGGGAATGATCTCCCTTTGCAGGATAGAGGACACCGTGATGGTGTCAAGCCTATCTGGTGACGTTGATGATCGCCTGGGGCTAAATGCATCAGTAACACCCCCACCGCCCTGCTCTGACCCTAGCCACATTCAAATGGCTAATGTCCCTTTTGTTATGGAGCAGTTACTGTCTATATCTCGTTTAGAGAATTATTATTGCTATATATATATATATATATATATATATATATATATACATATACATACACACATACACACACATATATGTCAAGCTAAGTAAAATCATGGTTGTCCTTGTATACAAGCATGCCCCCTACATCCCTCTTCAGCTGAGTGATCCTAATCTTGTGGGCTCGTGGGTGCTGGTACCACATAAAATGCACCTGTGCTGGTGCCAGTGCTGCATTAAAGCACCAAGTACAGTCTGTAAAGTGGTTGGCATTAGGAAGGGCATCTAGCTATAGAAATCATGCCAAAACAGACATAGAGCTTGGCCAGCTCTTGTCGAACTGTCTACCACATGCCAGCATGGAAAACAGATGTTAAATAATGATGATGGACATTACATTATGCTCTATATATCTGGCTCTAACTACAGATGTGTTGGATGTAATAAAAAGTTGCATTTAACTGTAAAACTGCTTAATCTGATGACAAAAGTTTCATCAGTCTCTTGTGAGAGCCACTACATAGTAGACTCACTCAAAATAGCAGTCAAATCTCCATTAAACTACACCCTACAATCATATAAAATGACACATTGGGTAATATCCAGGAATCTCTATTCAAATGGAGAGGAAAATGCTATTATCTTTGACCATAGGTCTGTCTATTCAAGTGCTCTAAGCAATAACAAAGGTTAGGTCTTCCTTTTTTATTTAACAGTAGTCAAAACTAATAGTCTCTCAACAAAATGAAGTGCATAAAATTATCAGTATATTCTGCTAGTTACTAACACCAGTGCTTTGTCACTCTTGCTCATGAGTGGTTTATGTGAAGAGAATGATATTTCTTTTACTGCACATATATATGTGAGTGTGTTTACTCATGTATAAGTTGACCCTAATTTAGTGTTAAATTGGAAGCCCCATAATTTATTTATAGATATCAAATTATTATCCATAGGAAATGGATATCTGTACATATAGCATTGGATACACACACATACATATATATATATATATACACACAGACTTCACACATTCTTACATACACTTCTCTCCTTCTCTCAAAAGTTTTGGGGAGGGTGCTGAATTAATTTCTTTAAAATTACTAGATTTATATTTGTAATTAACTGCAATACTTCAGTGTTTTTTCTTAGTTTTATGTATGTGTTATGGTTCTGCTTCTCCATTGTAATACATGTTTTTAAAGATAAATTTTCATATAACTTTTCTTAATATATTTTTATATATTGATGCAATTCTGTGAATGTATTTTCTTGATATATTTGACAGACAACTGGTTTGACAGGCCTGCCTGTTGCTAAACATCCCCATCATGTAAGTATTATTGATTTTGATGAATTCAGTAAATTAATAACAGTGACATAATTTTTCTCCTTGGGTAGCAACTGTTATTTCCGAGTTGCTTACTCCCAGAAAGTATGGAAAATGGCTAATCTTTCCTTCAAATGGCTAATATTTCCTTTGTTACATTTATTCAAACCCCAAAGAATCCCTCTCAGCACATGGCTATGATGCTCCTGCAGTACTCCTGCTCATGATCAGAGATGCACATATTGTCAGCCACTAAGGGACATGCTCAAATAGTTATGGTCAAGCAACTGACAAAGCAAATCTGTAGTATTGAGCAGAATATTTGCTATAACAATATTTCTGCTTGAGCAAAGCTGTGAGCTGGCAGAAACATGAGCATGCCGGATGAAATGCTTTGTGATATTTCATCTGTCTTTATGTTCTGAGTTCAAATTCTGATACGGTCAACTTTGCCTTTCATCTTTTCGAGGTCGATAAATTAAGTACCAGTTGTGTACTGGGGTCAATCTAATCAACTGGCTCCCTCCCCAAAAATTTCAGGCCTTGTGCCTAGAGTAGAAAAGAATATTTCTGCTTGAGCAACTCAGCACTGAATCTATCTGAAATGTAATGGAAAATAGGTCAGTTTCAAAACATCGCTGTCCAGATCACAAAAGCAAAGTTTGAAGGGAATAGCAGTCATTTCCTTTGGTTTCTAAATAGAAGCAAATAGGAAATAACACTTACTGACTAAAGACAAAAACAAATAAAAATAAAAAGTGTAACAGAAATTTTATTTGAAATTGTACACATCCTCTGAATTAAAGGAGGCTTTTACATTCTCATTCTTTATTTAGACCATATAAATATTACTTAAATTATTATTGAATTGAATATTATTGAAAGTGGTTTACCACAGACCAATGGTGACTGGATTAATCCCATTTTTTTTTCTATATAATTTTCTAATATTTAAAATCTTTTTTGTGATTGTAAAGTAAATGTTTTGGTTGTAATTTTGTTCACTTGTCTGTCCTTTGTGTATAGCGATGCCATGACCTTGACCAAAAGTGAGGAACAAAATAAGATAGTTCTCTCCATTTATGAAAACCAAATTATCATTTGCTGATCGTAATTCATTCACTGGCTGGAAGGTTCAAGTTTTTGCAACTGACAGCAAAGTACTAAGTCTTTGTCTCTAGCTATTTATTCTATTTACTTCATCCTAAATTGCTAAAAATTAGTAAGACACTTTTTCTAGCTGAATGGTGGCAATTACCACACCTCAACAGATACCATCATCACTACTGCATTGCTTCAGTCACCACTACATCAATCAGCAACCAATGTATAGCTACTGCTATTATCACACTACTACAACCACAACTATATACTTAAAGCCATCAGTATGTGAATGTGTGAAGAAATTTAGTCATTATTTTCTCCCCATACCTGTTCTGCCACCAATAATGAAATAAGAACCTATTACTTTTCTGCCAGGAAACTAACACTGTATCCATAAAGTAATTCTTTTTCAAATGAGTTAACTACTGAAAAAGATGATAATGATGAGGATTTCTGATATTGGTATAAGGACCCAGCAATAATAATGGTTTCAGTGGAGCAGCAGTTTGGGCATGGAACTATATTAAAAAAAAAAATATGTAAATTGATCAACCAAACTTACCTGAGTTACAATTCTCATTACAATGTTCTCTCCCAGAAGTATCAGTTACAAGTCAATACAAGTTGAAGCTCCTCTGCCACTTCAACTAAAAATACATTTAAATTTACTGAGGCAATTACAGGAACAATGTTTATAATAAATGCTTTTTCTTCTAAGAGTTTGCGGCACTATAATGAAAATAAGGGTAATATTTCATGTGTGTAATAATAATAATTATAATAATGCTAGTTTTTAAATTTGTTATGTAAGGTAAGCCTTTCCTCTCTACATTTTCCTCATTGTTTTTCTCTCAAACTTTTCTCTTGTTCTTTGTACAGACCCTAAAAATTCTCTATGAGAAAATTCTACGCACCTTGGCAAAGATGCCTGAAGATGCTACCTATCGGAAAAACACACAAATGATTGTCCAAGAACGGTTATCATTAGTAAATTCAGTGAGTTATTTTTTGGTTATGGCATTGTTTAATCTCTAGAAATATGGTAATCTTCATCAAAATGAATATTATCATCATAAAACACTCTCAGATAAATTTAAAATCCATTTTCTTTCTAATCCCAAACTATCTAATAAATCAAATGGTAATAAACTATGTAATAAATCAGATTAATCTGTCACATAAATTACAATGCTAAATCAGTCCTACTTGCCCACCTATGCTACAATAACACCTTGATGTATAAAACATCGATATAAAACGTGTATGGACTGTAGACTTGATGGAAAATACTGCTACAGGTTGTATCATTATGTGTACTTATACCATCCAACTCACTCCAGCATAACGTTGCCAGACTATTACTTAATTCTTCACAGTATGTTTAGGCAATTGCACTTCTTATACAGAATGCTGATTGCCATCTTACACCCCTATATCTTCATGTACCCTAGACTGACAAACAATATTCCATATAAGCTTACAATAAACAAAAGCTCTATAAGGTTGCAGTGTAGTCCCTAACCAGACTAAAGCATAGTATGTGTCACTCACAGTCATTCAATTTACTGTTTCTGAGAATGTCTGTGGTACAGCTGTACTGAAGCACACTATCATCATTGGTGGGATTTTTTTTTTGTCGGGGAGCAGAGTAATCTGTTGTTTATTATTAGGCATCCAGCTGTAAAAGCGTACCAAATCTGACCTCGCCTGTGCTAGTGTCACATAAAAAGCACTCAACTCACTCTGCAGGATGGTTGGTGTTAGGAAGGGCATCCAGCCATAAAATCTATGCTAAAACAGTATGGTGCAGGCTTCTGCCTGGTCAACTCTTGTCAAACCATCCAACCCATGCCAGCATGGAAGGAGGACGTTAAATGATGATGATTATCAACCCACATATTGATGCTTTACTTGCATTTAATGCTGCTAGTCATTTAAGCTTAAGGGTGGCATCAATCTGTAAATCAGCTACTTTAGAATAACATATTCATGTTGAAATTTACAAACCTGTCCAGCCTTGAAATCATAGAAAAAAGTAAAGCAAAGTAAACCAATATAGATTTAAAAAATACAGAATTTTCAATAGTTATTGAAGTGCATAGATAGTTAGAACTGGTTGATTAAAATTATCAACATCTGACTATCATTATTGATTCTTATAGTTTTTATATACTATCTTCCTTGGCTCCAGCCTTCTAAATGTCTTTATTGTAAAATAGTATGTTACTGGTGCTCTATAATTATTGTAAATTCTTTAAATGTGTTTGTGAATTCTATTTTAGGAACCTGATGTTACCAAACTGGAAAATATTGTCAAGGCTGGCCAAGTTGAAGAAATCATACTCCAGGTCAGTGAAACATCCATGAATTTCCACATCTTTATTATCTTCACCTGTATACATTATATCATAAATCTGAATATATTTAACTAATAGTTTCCAGATGAATGAACACATGGCCAAATGGTCAAGATGAGTTTGCAGTCATGAGGACTAGGGTTCAACAGCCTCTTGGTCAAAAGTCATATTCCATACCTTTGGGTCAACCTAAGCATTGTGAATGAGAGTGGGTAGATGGAAACTGTGCTGAAGCCCTTCATGTACCTGTAATTCAAAGATCCATACTGCATCTTGCTGGTTCTGCTTGAGGATGTTATTAAGGGTACACATTTCTGTGTACCACTTACATACTTATTAAATGAGCTGGCAATTGATGTAATAACTGAATTTTTATTGCTGAAATTGACACAGATCCATTTACTTACCTTTTTATTAATACAGTTAGATTGAGAATGGTGAACACTATTGAAAACCAAAATGTATGCTTTACTGTAACTATTTTGATACCTCAATGTTCTTTGTCCAAATCCTGCAAAATCGAAACATGAAGAATTCATATCATCATCATCGTTTAACGTCTGCTTTCCATGCTGGCATGGGTTGGATGGTTTGACTGAGGGCAGGCAAGCCAGAAGGCTGCACCAGGCTCCAGTCCGATCTGGCAATGTTTCTACAGCTGGATGCCCTTCCTAATGCCAACCACTCCGAGAATATAGTGGGTGCTTTTTATGTGCCACTGGCATGAGGGCCAGTCAGGTGGTACTGGCATCGACCATGCTCAAATGGTGCTTTTTACATGCCACCAGTACAGGGACCAGTCAGACAGCACTGGCAATGACCACAATCAAATGGGGCTTTTTCAATGCCACCAGCAAGGGTGTCAATCAGGCGGTACTGTCATCGGCCATAACAATGACATCACTTGCCTCAACAGGTCTTTGCAAGTGCGATTTATTGCCCAATAATTGAAGGGTGCTCTTAAACAGGCTAGTTATGCTGTACTAGCATAGGCCACAGTTACGGACTCACTTTGCTTGCCAGGTCTTCGCAAGCACAGCATATCTCCAGAGGTCTCGGTCACTTTCTTTGGTCTACCTCTTCCACAGGTTCCCTCTACTGCTAAGGTGTGACCCAGCTGTCCTCACCCATGCGCAACACATCACCATACCAGCACAGTCATCTCTCTGACACACCACATCTGATGCTTCTTATGTCCAACTTTTCTCTCAAGACGTTTACACTGTCGTGTATGCACACTAACATTACACATCCAGCGGCGCATACTAACTTCATTCCTTGCAAGCTTACGCATCTCCTCAGTAGTCACAGCCCATGTTTCACTGCCATGTAGCATGGTTGTTTGCACACATGCATCATACAGTCTACCTTTTACTCTGAGTGAGAGACTCTTTGTCACCAGCAGAGGTAGGAGCTCTCTGAACTTTGCCCAAGCTATTCTTATTCTAGCAGCTACACTCTGGGAGCAACCACCTCCACTACTGACTTGGTCACCTCAGTAACGGAAGCTATCAACTACTTTTAGTTTTTCCTCCTAGAATGTGACGGAGGCTGTTTTCAGTGTTCATTGCCCCTGAGCATTTGCCACACCCAAAATCTATCTTCCCAGTTAGCCTTCTTTTGATATTGCTGCACCTCTTATGTGTCCATAGCTTACACCAGGTACACCTTATGGAGTTTCTACCTACGCCTTTTCTACAGATCAAGCAGGGCCATCTACCTGAAGGGATTTGTGGCTTGTCTGCCTTCCTACTTATTAAGACTTTGATTTTTACTAGATTGACTCTAAGGCCCTTTGATTCTAGACCTTGCTTCCACACCTGAAACTTCTCCTCTAGTTTTGATAGTGACTCAGCATAGAGAAGCTCCCAGGAGTATCCTGTCTTGAATTCCTGTTATTGCCTGAACAACTATGAATAAGAGGGGGCTGAGGATTGATCCTTGGTAGACCCCTACTCCTACCCAGAATTCTTCACTGTACTTGTTGCCATCCCTCACCTTGTACATGGCTTGTACAGCTCTCATTAATATTTCTGCATTGACCACCAGATAAGGGATTGGGGGGACCCTGTCAAAGGCTTTCACCATGTCAACGAAAGCCAGGTACAGAGGTTTATCTTTGGCTAGGTATTTCTCCTACAGCTGTCTTACCAGAAATATAGCATCAGTGGTGCTTTTCCCTGGTACAAACCCAAACTGCATCTCGTCTAGACTGACTCTCTCCCTAATTATTCTAACTACCTCGATTACCTTATCAACCCATTTCTCTGCAAGAAGTATACCCATGCTCCCGACCCCATCAGTATTCCCTGCCCAGAAAATTTTATGCCTATGTTCTTTGCCTGTGAGGAACCTAGCAGAACTTCCTCTCCACCTTACTTCTTGGATGCTGCACAAATCTACACGTCTCCATTCAATCATCTCCACAATCTCACAGATCTACCTTTCAGTGTGCCAGCCCTGAGGGTGTGGGCCCATGAGATCCTGGGATAATAACAGCAGTGTCATGTACCTGTAAAGAAAGCTCGCATTTGGCAGGACTCATAAATACAATAGCCTTTCAACTTGCATACACTACACCATCATTTTTCATGCCCTACATAATCACTACATATATCTTCTGCTGTTGTTTGAGCTTCTGGAAGAACTCTTTATTTTACATTGCTTCAGTTCATCAGTCTGATAGAAACTGAAAGCAAATAATTTGAGAATAATACCAAAAGTAAATACCTAAGTAAGGTATTATAATATGAATCCCCCAGGAAAAAAAATCTTTCTCGAAAGTCTCTCCATTACCTAAAATGTTATGAGCCACATTCTAAATTTTTATTGAAAAGACAAATAGAGCCATCAAGAAAGCCTCTTCATAAATTATGCAATAAGCTAGTTATATACCTGCTTATTTCATATACAGATGTCACATAAATATTGAATGCCTGATTAATTATAATTAGTGATATCTGTCAAAAAGCAATTGGAACTATTAATTTCACTTCATGACTTTGAAATAAACTTCCTGACCACTTGACCAAAAGAAGAGGAGAAAAATATGAGCCAAAATTACTTGACATTGTTTCTATATATTTAGTTGATAATTACTTCTGAAATATTTTAGTTTCTCTGTTCAAAGGCTACATTCCAAAAAGAAGATTTATACAGCTAAACTTACTACTCAATAACATATAGTTATAAAAATTCTAACAAAATTTTTTTTTAAATTAGCCCTTTGGCATTTAAACTGGCCATATCTGGCCCAAATATTCAACCAGTTTTATGTTCAAACTGACTAGATCCAGCCTCTCACACCTATGCTACAATGTCATTCTACAAATAAACAAGTACATCATCAAAAGCTCTGAGGTAATGCATGATTAATTCAAAACAGTGTGAATAAATATTTGATAAAGTAATCTGAATGCTACAGGCAGTTTCAAGTAAGCCCTTTACTGTAAACAGTAGTTACAAGTGTAGGTAAAAATATTTATGGAAGTGCTTCTAAAATTTGCAATTAGTTACAAAGACAGGTATTAAATAATACTAAATCAACAAAAATATATCCTAGCGTAATGATTTTCCCTCAAACATTGTACTTTTTGTAGAAGGTTGCACTTTTTGTAGAAGGTTGCACATTCTCCACCTTTGTTCCAAACCATTTATAACTTTCTGTGTTACTTCATAATTATCACTTCACTTTTTTGTCAGGCTCATCGAGAATTATCTTTATCCAGAAAGATGTTGGAATGGCGACCTTGGGAACCCTTAATTGGTGAAGCACCTCCAAATCAATGGAAATGGCCTATATAAATGTATTATCTAAAGGTATTAGTTAGAAATGTACTTATTTTTAGTTTATATTAAATTATGAGAAACATCTAAAATGAGTGATCAGAAAAATTTTGCTAAATAAAAATAGAATGGTCTAAATGTTTTATTTTCTTTCTTTTTTCTGGCATTATTTTTGGTAAATATCAAAGTAAGTAAAGCTATCAGAAGTGGCTGGGATGGTAATGATAAATGCAACTGTTAGCTCACATATATATATAAATAAACTATATCATTTTAATACTGGTCAGTGGAAGTAGTAAATTATTTCTTTTACTTTGATAACATAATCCATGCCGGTGATATTAGTCATACTAGAGAGGCTAAGGTTAAAAAAAAAGATTTGGAAACCTGGTTATTCCAGTTGACATTAAAGATAAAAGTGTGATTATGTTTATTGATGTATCAAAATATTGCATCAAATTGAGAAAAATTAGTTGAATATGGTACTTTGAATAATGTTAACTTCTCTGTCAAAGATACTGGCTGGTCTATGCAGAAGAAAACATTGTTATGGGCATGTTATGTGAAAATGTGAAATAGTATTGATGAAAATATCTACAATAGAAATAGACATGGAAAGAAATGGTTTGGTTAAACCTGTCACAGATGGCGACACAAGATTAAGGTTCAAACATAGTTTTTTTTACACCTGCCCAACTCATTAGCATAGCAAAACATATTTAACCCTTTTGTTACTAACCTGGCCAAAACCGGCTCTGGTTCAGTAGTACAAATGTCTTGTTTTCATAAGTTTTGAATTCAAATCTTCCACCAAACCTTAGTCACAATTTATGTTCCTAACACCAGCTTAATGATAACGAAGTTATTTTACTAAATTCTTTGTTATATTTAAAGTAATTGAAAGAAACACAGAGCATCTCAAAATAAATACAGTAACGAAAGGGTTAAAAATGATAATTGTCAAGTACTTGCTTTTAGCCTATGAAAGATGTTATAACAGAAAGACTGAATTCATAGGGCTCAGAGAAGCAGAATCTATAATAGGCTACCTAGATGTCTGGGTCTGTCAATAACACTGTCTCCTCCATAGCAAAGTTTGTGTGATAAGTGCAGCATGATGACAAACCAATCTGAAGAATAAACATCCAATTTGATGAACCTGTAAGCCACTGTGATGTTATCAACATGAGTTGACGCTATTCCTTCAACAGCAATTACAGTAGTACAGTTAAGCTCAATAGTAACCCACGCAAAATGAAGTGTAACTAAGAAAAGTAGTCTGGCGCTTATGACATCAGTTGATATGTGCAGGCAAGAAGTTGCAAAGGAAATATAAATGAACAATACGTTTTGAATAATATGCAAAATACTTTGGCAACCATAGATCTAGATTGATGTCAGATCTAAGAATAAGATGAGACACAATAACAAGACAGCTAATTGTATGTTATACTGCAACCCTAAGCAATGAGAAAGAGCAGATTTTAAAATAATGATAATGAGAGTCCAAATGAAGTAAAGGGGAAAATAAAACAGAACGCATTTTTTGTTTTGGATCCTTTCAAATTTTTAACAACTTTTATACAGAAACAGTTTCCTTTTAGTTGAAACAAAGGCTCTGGGTTTCAGAGATGGAATTTAAGCAAGCTGTGTGATATGTACTTCCTGCAAATCATTTCCCACTCCCACAATTTATATAATTATTCATCTTGCTGTCTGAAGTAATTGAGGGAACATCTAGAAAAAGCAGATTAATCTTATAAAAGGAAGGGCAATGGATGATGTAGTCCTAAATACACAATGTCTGAAAAAAACTGCAAGGATTAAGGCTAGAATGCCTTAGATCATTGATCTCCATGATCTGGATCATCATGACCTGGATTTAGACAACAGCAACAATATAGAGTGTTTGCATCAAGTCAAAAAGAGACCTGATTAAGAAACTTACAAAATTTTTTTTAAATGATGTAACACAAGTCAGCCTTTTTTACAATATATTTTTATTTTTATTGTTTTTACATTGTAATACCATTTTTCTTTTGTATAAGTCACATCAGCAGTAAGAAAATCATTTCATGATATCTACAAATTGGTACTTGAAAGTCAAATAATAATCTGTATATACAGCTGGCAAAGGCAAACAAAAATATTTACAGTGGCACCCCTCCCCATCCCACCCCCAAATGTGTACTTCTTGGTTTCAAATTAACAGAACATTTAGCTTCAGTTTTTTAAGATCATATGCTATGCAATATTTAAAATTACATATGCAATATTTTGCAGTCTTTACAATTACATATAGCATGTTTTAGATCTCATATTTATTGAACAGCCATTTGAGCTTTCATTTAGACAGTTCCAAAAACATGAAATTTTTCATCTGAATTGTTAACATTTTACACAACAAAACACTTTCATTGTTGTCATAACTGCATATTTACTTGTGTTAAAAATTGTAAAAATCAACCTGGAGGTTGATTTATGCAATTTAGTATTATTGTACTGAAGGTAACCAGCAGTACTGATATGCATTTTAGCCACTGGTATTTTCTAACAATCCTGAAAAATCACTTCAACCAAATGTTCTTGAGCCTTCAATTTTAACAATCATAATTATCTTACAAACACTTTGTCAAAAAATATCTTTTGTTTATTAATAATTTTTTAATCTCAAATATTGAAATTTAAATGAGTTTTTTTGATAAATAAATAGAATTGCATAAAAAATAATGTTAGGTTTTGTTATGTTTTAAGGCACAAAGGTTTTTGGATAGCATGAATATCCCATTCATATTGTTGGTTTTAGTTTTAGTTGAGTAAAATGGAATCAAAATGGTTTAAATTTATCAAAACAAAATATCAAAAAAAATTGACTTGAAAAGATAAATCACAATAATGGAGCATGAAACCTCATTGAGATAGAAAATGAATCTTGAGAATTTTTTCTAGGTGTGTTAGCAATGTAAATGAATGAGTTCCAATCAACTATGAAAATACACCAAGAACATGTACCCTACTCTCCTACAATGCTCACTTTCCACATAATAATAGCAATAGTAATAGAGGTTTCAAATTCTGGCAATTTCAGGGAGGGTTTAAGTCAATTATCATTGACCCCAGTACTCAACTGATACTTATTTTATCAACTCTGAGAGGATGGAAGGCAAAGTCAACCTCGGCGGCATTTGAACTGGGAACATACAGACAGATGAAATGCCACTAAGCATTTTGGTCAGCATGCTAACAATTCAGCCAGCTCATTCTACCTTAATGGTAATATTAATAATAATAGTTTTCTAAATATTTATAAAGTTTTGGAGGATCTTGTAACATTATAAAAATATAAATCATATACAAGTTAAGCTGATCATTATATTGTATGGACTACAAATACACTAGATATTTAGATATCACATTGTAAACATCATTAAACACCTAATTTCCTGAAAATTAATATTAAGAAAGAAAAGAAATACATGAAATTTTTGTTGTTGTTTGCGTTTTTTTTCTCTCAAACCTTATCTATGAATGTAATCAAGTTGTATATATCACTGCAAAAGAAATATAAAATGGTATGATACCATATTGAGAATGTTTAGCTTTTTTTTAATATCAGTGTTAATTTCAAAATATAAATATCTTTCATTGAGATTTGATAAAATTAAAAATAATGAAAACAGGTTAATATTTTTTAATTAATACTTATTTGGTAATACTTTATATGGAAGGTAAAACCCATAGCCATTAATTGCCAAATTCTTTAGATTTGTGAAGAATTTCACCCAAAATAGCAGTTTTCAAAATAAAGCCGGTGAAATATTTTTAAAGTAGTTATTAAATAATCTATAATAGAAACTGTATCACAGAGCTTCAAACTCATGTGTGTTTATGTGTATGTATACATATATGCATGCATATATATGTCACATATATGCATGCATATATATGTCACATATGCATGCATATATGTGTCACATATATGCTGCCTCTTTCAACCCAGTTTTTTCTCTTCCTTCTATCACATGCTCTCCACTAGGACAGTTTTGAAAAAAAATATATTACATTATTGTTTTAATTAGATGTTTTGTAGTTCTTATTTGTCCTTAGCATTCTTGAAACTGCTCTGAGAAGCAAGCAAATTTACCTATGTAATATAAAAACAAGTGCAGTTTCTCTGCATGAAAGACACATTTTACAAGGTAAAGTATCGGCTTAGTTTCACAGAAAAGTTTTCGTCAAAATTCATTATTTTTTTTCTATAAACTAACAAAAAAAAATAGCTTATACACAATAAAGTTTTAAGGATGGCAACAATGTAATTAGCTTGTGCATTTCAGACAGCTGATTTCTGAAGGAAGAGAATTGAGTAAAGAGGTGAAGGTTTATCAGAGTTAACTCCCTTGCGTATTAACTGGTGCTTAATTGTTTGTAATTGTGGATAAAACAAGTTACGTTTTCTTGTGAGAAAAGTTAGCTTGTAGTTTATATTCAGTTCTAAAGATATTTTCCAATAAAGAAAAATTTATTCCAATAGGAAAAGATTCGTGTGTTAAGCCCCAAAAGCTGCATCTATAGAAGGCAGCAAAGCGAAAGTCAATCTCTGGCAGCAGCGGAAGAACAGTGGTGGTTTTCATGAAGGTATGTAAGGTACAACTAAGTCGAAAATGACTTACAGCTGACAAAAGTTTGTGATGCCACCAACAAAGAAATTATGCAAATGAGATCAGTGGGAAAAAGAGGAAATCTCACTAATCAACAAAAAAAGTCTAGGTTTTATTTGCAAAATTTGGCACAACCATAATTGAGAATCATGTAGTAGGTATAGGAGCTGATCTGAAAAGAATAAAAATACAAATAAATTAATTTAGCTACATTTGTAGAGCTGATTTGGTTTACTTTGTTTATTGGGAAAACATTTAAAAGATAATTTTCAAATCTAAATATGAATAATAACACAAAATAATACCGTAGAAGATGTGAAATGAGCAAGAACTATCAACTTACAAGTCATTAGACCAAATCTTGGCAGGACAATTTATATTATGTTTTCTCTTTCATGCATGATACCAAAATTAGAATTACAAATCAGTGCAATTGATACCAGATATTCTAAGTTGCTGGACTGAAATCATGTTGGTGCACCACTTTCAGTCAAATAATCAACCCAAGTCCTTAGGCTAGTGCTAATTTTAGTAAATAGTTCAAGTTTTACCAGTGTTTTGTCCCTGGGAATAGTTTTCTCTTTACTAGAGATTTCACCCTCTCTCAGCATCATCATTTTACCATCCACTTTTTGATACTTGCATAGTTCAGTTGGAGATTCTTGTAGATTGTTTGTGCCAGTTTTCTTTCCTGTCATTAACCCTCACCTATTTTCAAGAAAGATCATTTCCTCTGGCAAGATAATTTTCAAAGGTAATGCTTGTTCATGAAGGGCTCTACCTAGTCAACCTTCTCCTTCCACTCATATTTCATCCTCTATCTCCCATCACATCCGCCTTCATCTGAGAGCAGAATAGGCACATACTACACACATTGGCTTTCTTAGTTACCTTCACTATTGCCCCCACCCATTACCTTGCTTCTCCTGCCTACTGTCTCCACCAATCACCTCCTTTCTGTGCCTTCTGCCTCCTCCCTGTGCTGCTCTCTATCATCATCTCATTTACCTGCTATCAGCCTCAATGCCCTTACATATCTACTCCAACCCTAACCTGTAATCCTCTCCGATATTTCTTTCCATCATTTGCTACAATCACCTCATCCTGTACACTCACCCAGCCCAAGCCTCTATATCACCACACATATTCTCACCACTCCCAATGTCCCTTGAGGACATGTCTCAACACATTCCTGCCATCATCTCTCTCACTATCAATCCCTTTATCTTACTCTCCAACTCACTTCCCTCTGTTTTCCATCTAGGCTATCCATGTATCTACTTTACAGCAAGACCTACGTCTGCTCCCGCTACATCTTAAATCTCTCAACTGGCACAAAACCACACACCCCTCCTAGTTTAGAGGGTTTTGAGGTGCAAGATATTTGGTGACCCTGTTGATGCTGGTGCCATATAAAAAGCACTGGTGGTGGTGCCACATAAAAAGCATCCTGTACACTCTGTAAAGTGATTGGCATTAGGAAGGGCATCCAGATGTAGAAACTATACCAAAACAAACAATGGAACCTGGTGCGATTCCATGTCAAACCATCCAACCATGCCACAATGGAAAATAGGCAATAAATGATGAATGGAAACAAATGGTACCCATTCTCAATTTTCACACAATGTCAACCAACACATACATACATACATACATGGATTGTGTGCATATGTATATATATATATATATATATATATATATATATATATATATATATATATATATCCATATTATATTAACACAGACACAATGGACTTTTTTCAACTTTCATTTATCAAATCCACTCATAAGGTCTTGGTTAGCCTGGACTATAGAAGATACTTGCTCAAGATGCCATACAGCAGGACAAATTAATGTACATTAACAGTATTTTCTATTAATACTTATAGAATGCAATCAATAAATAAAGAAAGACAGACAGAGAGAGAGGCAACACTATGTACGGATAGAAGAAATACCTTGTCTTCTACAAACAATAGCTATGAGGATTCAGGAAAAGGAAATGTGAATAAGACTAGTTTCAACTCTGAGTTGGGATTTCATCAGCAACTAAATACCTTCTTTAACTGTACACCAAGACACAGCTTATAAACCTTATTATTACTAAGAGCTTAAGTAAATCAGATAGACTAATTTGCATATATAAAGTGCTTTCACACAGTTTCTGTTTACCAAAGCTGGAAAGTACCACATAATAAGAATGAACCCAGATCCATCATCAATATCATCATCATCATTTAATGTCCACTTTCCATGCTGACATGGGTTGGATGGTTTGTGGTTTCTTAATCACACATTTTTCAACTTTTTAATTAATTTTTTTATTCTTTTACTTGTTTCAGTCAGTTGATTGCGGCCATGCTGGGCACCACCTTGAATCGACCTCAAGACTTATTTTTTAAGTCTGCTACTTATTCTATCAGTCTCTTTTGCCAAACTGTTAAGTTATGGGAATGTAAACACACCAACACCAGTTGTCAAGCAGTGAGGTGGGGAAAATCGCAGACACAAAGACACAGACAGGCGTGTATATATATATATATATATATATATATATATATATATATATATATATATATATATACAATGGGCTTCTTTAAGTTTCCATGTACCAAATCCACTCACAAGGCTTTGGTCAGCCCAAGGCTATAGAAGGCACTTCCCCAAGGTGCCATGCAGTATGACTGAACCCAGAACCATGTGGTTGGGAAGCAAGCTTCTTACCACACAGCCACACCTGTGCATATCTGTGGACAGACAAATTACATATCTAGCAGTGACATAATAACCTATACTGTAGTAGCATGACAGCAGAATTAATATCATACAGCCTTTGGTTGTAGATTAACTATTTTAGATAAGGGAGCTGGTTTTATTGCAGTACTGATTTGATCAATTCATCAGTTTTAAACTTCAGATATTAAACTTGTACAATACAACTAAATGGATGATAAAATTAATACTTACAGTCATTGGTTGTTTGACTCAACTGGTTCCTCAAAACTATTCTGGTCAACTTCTGGACATTCATTCAGAAAATGGTTACTGCTGCTATCGGGTCGACTGGGGGGAGTTAACTCAAAGTCACAAGATTTACTATTTATGTGTAGCCTAAACCAAAAATAATGCACAAACAATTTATTACTAATTATCTTTTTATCAAGGTAATTGCTGAACACAACACAAGGCCAGTACTTACTTATCAAATTTCTTTAAGTCTTCAATTTGTGATTTACACAAATTCAACTCAGCTTTTAGTAAATCAATCTCGTGCTCCTTATCTTTTAGTTCCTTTTTTAGGTTGTACGTTTGCTCTTCAAGAGACTCGCACAAGGCCTTTAATGAAAGATAAAACATATATGCCTGAATTAATGTACATAAACACAATAGAATGCACACACATAAACACTTGAACATCTATATACACGCATATGTACATACGTATGTACACACACACACACATGTAGATGTAAGACTAGTTCTCAGATAGACTCAAAGCAGACCTTGAAGTGTAAGGGGATGTCACTGATGAGGTTGCGAATAGCAACAAAAGGAATCCGACAGAGAAAACTAACAACCAATTGATTACTCAATCAACACATTAAACAAACCATTGGATAGTTAGTTGGTAAAATAAAGAAGTGGTACTGAGCCAGTGCATGGGTTTGTTTAGATTTTTATTAGCAGGATGACCCTCCCTAAACACATTAAGAAATTCACTGCATATTAAAATATGTATTGACTAAATTTACTATGTTGGTAATACAACAATGTTCTACCAATTATGTTGATAAAAAATATATTGATTATATAATAGATTTAAAGCAAGAGATATAAATTACAAACTATAACTATAGATGTATACAAAAATATATACATATATAAAGAAGTGAGAGAGAGAAACAGGTATAAAAAGCAGACAAATAGGAAACAAAATAGGCAACAAAAAAGGTGGAGAGAAACAACTACAAAGGAAAGAGGTCATTGATAGACAAGTGAATAGGATAACCCATCAAACCCCTCATTGACTGAGGACATCATACCAAAAGAATTTGGCTGAAAAGATCAATTAGATAGCATGCTAAATTACATACAGCTAATCAAACTACACAATGATTACTTCAAACTTCAGTCTAAATGTTCTAAATAGCTCCTATTCACATATACAAAAAGCATGTTATCTTTCTGACATCTTTCCCCTTCCCAACCTAACTAGAACCTCTTATCACCAAGCTTCCCAGGTGCACAAATTCAATTACAAGACACAATGCCAAAACCTAACGTTGTCATAACGTGAGTGACAGGAAAATGAAACAGACACTTGCTCTGATAGAGGCAATGAATTTGTGGTTTACCTTCCTGATCTACTTGAAGACAATTCTGCTTACCTCAAGCTATATGTCTAAGTGAGAAACTATTAACTTTTTGACATATAAACTTATTCATTTCCATATAATTACTACTTTTATAAATCTACCCAAGACAAATGTATATTTTGACTAGCTTTCATGGCACCACTATCTTTTAGCCATTTTAAAAATACTCAGTTATGTAAACATAATAATCTTTTCTACTATAAGCACAAGGTCTAAAATTTTGAGGGGGGGGGTAGTTGATCACAAGTGGTACTTATTGATTGACCCATAAAAGGATGAAAGGCAAAGTCAGCCTCAACAGAATTTGAACTCTGAATATGAAGGGTTAGAGGAGATTCTGCTAAGCATTTTGTCTGATGTGCTAATGATTCAGCTAGCTCACAGCCTTATGTAAACATAATAATGACTGTAACATTTTAGGAAGACTATGTGCAAGATTTTGTCTTCCTATCTTACCACTGGACATAGACGGGTTATGATTACTGAGAAAGACTTAGAGAGTAAACTCTGAAACCAAATCCTGTGTTGGAGTTGCTAAAGTAACCTGGTACTATTTACATTGTGGTTCTAACTTCTACAGCAACACTGGTGTCAAGCTGTATTGTCATTTTCCCTTGCCTTGGACAACACTATTTGCTTGCTCAATACTATTCTGTTTGGGTCTGCACTTTAGTTAGCATAGTCTTGAAACTTCTATCGCTACTATCAAAAGAGTAAAGCATAAGTCCACACCAAAAGCATAATTTTATATTTTGAACTTGAACATGTTTTAGACCATATCAACCAGAACCTTGATCCAGCAATTTACAACCCAAAACTAAAGAAATAATATTCAAACAGTCATCCTCCACACTTTTTATATGGAATTTCATTATTGAGTTATATTCCATAGTCCTCACTAGGATGAAGCAACGCTGGACAAACATATTTGTACACTTTTATCACTTCCAGATGATCAGAAACACATACTCAGACAGTTGATTTTAACAATCTTAGAACATAGAACAGTTCTTTTGATTACATTATCTCAAAATAAAACTACATATGCTGATGGATCTCTCTCTCTGAGTCATCATTTATCAAGTAAGATGTGCTACAAAGTCCAATTTGGCCCACTACACCCTTCCTCCCTTTCATCAATGATCCACTTGCCATCACTTCAAACAACAATCAAGCAAGTACTACTCTTCACTCCTCTCTAATGTTCCACATTTAAGTATCATTCATAAGCAACCTAGGAATGTCACGCTTAAATTTCCACTATGTCCAAAAATATTCTCCAGCAGGTTTGCATCAATCTTGTTTTCTTCAAAAGCACAAAGACACAATCACTACAAATATCAAAAAACTATTATACTGTAACCCACCACCACCATCTCCATAGATATTAACCTAGATCTCTCAAAATAGATTGCTATTAACCTCTTCACTGATATCTTTTCTTGTGATGTACATCCCCAAAATTGTATCTCAAAGGGCATCTCTCTCTTCTGAACAAGAAAAAAATTCACACCCTGACAATACTACTTCTCAAGAAAGCTCAAATGAGACTTACAGTGATGTACTGTTCCCACATTTGAGACAATACAAATATGTACTAATACAAATACAGGCATCAACCAGTGCTCACTAACATACTCCAACTTCTGGCCAACAGATGTGTTGTCTCCTCACTCTACCTTTTCTACCTTTGCTTCAGCTAACTGGTTTCATGCCACTTCCAATAATGCCCTCTTGACTCACTCATTTCTCCTCTCCTCTTCTTTCACATTGTTTCTACCTACAAAATTCTTAGGCAGTATATCGTTAAATATGGAGTGAAACAATACAATGTGAGAGAAAATGACAGAAAATTAAATACATAATATATAAAAGAAAATATTTAACACAAGATTCTACAAATGAATTTTGCTGACAATTTAAATTCTAACTTACCCGGCTTTCTTCAAGACTGTCATGTGGCCCAGGAGGGTCGTCAAAACAAAAGAATTCTCTGACAGGTGCACTGTAAACAACAGAGAAAGAATGTCAATAAAATTTCTCAGAATAACAATAAAGATTTTTCATTCTTCATTCGTTTTTATGTCCATTTTTTTCCAAGCTGGCAGATACTAGAAAATATGTAATAGAAACATTGTTTTACAGTTGAATGCCCTGTCACTATCCCTCACCAATTCTCTCTTCCTCCCTCTCTCTCACTCTAGTAAAGAATAACTTATTCCACATGTCTTCAAATGTGCAAAGCCAGCAGGTATTATGGCTTAGTCAGTCTGCAGTTTCAAAGACCTTTGAAACAAAGATTTTCCTTACTTGAAAAACAAGTAAGTGTTGGCAACAGGAAGAGCCTCTGGTTGTAAAATCCTTCATCAAATAAACCTCTGTTGAAATCCATGCTATCATGGAAAATCAGATATAAAATGAATAAATGTGTGTGTGCTTATACATACCCAGAGACAGATAGATGGATGTATAGACAGACAGGCACAGATAACTGGGTGGATAGATGGACACAGATATATAAATATATATATATAAATTTAGAGCTAGTAAAATAAACAGACTGAAATAATGATGGGTACAAATACATATAAATTAACAAGGATTAGGAACTTTTTTTTTTAACATTGAACATTTATCTATATAATTAATATGTGGTTAGATCCCTAGTTCTTACTTTGGTTTAATTAGTAAACAAATTGGTGTAAATGATTCAACATGCCCTGGAATATATAACCCAATTATCACATTGGAAAGTTGGATATTTCACTTACCATTCACAAAGGATTTTATTCCTAAGAATTTTGTTGATGAAATCCTGTAAACCTCGTTGTCTGTCTTCAAGGAAGTGACGATCAAAGTTGTCTCCAAACCATCGTTTTGGTGGAAGAGGTATTAAAAATGTAGGAGATATATTTTTCAGCTGAAGAAAGTAGAAAATACATAAAAATGTTTATTTACTATACAAAAGCATTCATTAGGAACATTTCTCACACTCCCCTCCTACCAATAACACCAGTTAGACTAATCATCTCACAAAGATACCCTTAATGTTAAATATGGCCAGTTTAAAGGAAACTTCTAATATGAAATCATTGTAAACAGTTGTTAACTCACTCAGTAAATATTTCTTTCGTTATTTTATTACAGTCTTAATCTCTCTCTTTTAAACAAACTCAATGGTAGTCCAACCCTTACATAGTCGCTTATTATGCTAGAAATAGCAGGGATCACATGAGTATATTTTCAGGCTTATAGCATACCAAATAGCCATACCACTAAATTTACCTCTGATATTTTGCTTTTTCCAAATTATGCTGGTGGTTTCAGATTTCCCCAACCACACTCGACAGACCTCCAGGTAACTTGAAGTAAATTTCATCCTACCCTTATGATTTCAAATTACCAGCTCAAATATTTTCCCAAATGTTTATCACCTTGGTAGCAAATAAAGTGTGTGTGTGTTTTAGGTACACAAGTCATAGAGAAAAAGTTTTGAGTTAAAGTTGGAAAAATTGCAATTTAAAGTGTGCATTTAATAATAATTGTGTAGGAAAATATTTTACTTTGCATATAAATATATCTAACTTGCATTTAATGAATATGTGTATAAATATATTTTGTTTTGTAAAATATATAACGCCATTGCTGGAAAAAATATATTATGGTTGCAAATCATCTAAACCAAATCAGTTTGTTATTTAGAGAGAAAAAATGACTTTATTTTCTAAAAAAATTGCAGATTCAGAATCTCTGTTGTTCAAAGCGTTTTTTAAAGGCATCATAAAAATGTTAGATGTACTGGAAAAAACCATATTGAAAAACTTACTGTTGGTTCTAACACAAGTGTTAGTATAACTTATTTCTTTTCCATCAAGATATATATTTCTACATTTTATCATTAATAACTTATATAAACACACAATTACAGACATACAGAGATGAGAAATGATATTTTTCTGTTCCCATTGATCATATGAACTACAATAATGTGAACAGTGAAAGCTTCAGCAAAGGAATTAACTGTTAAAAATACAGAAACAAAGATGGGAAGAGGAAGGCTTTAAGATGCTAAAAACAGCTATCTCACAGAGTAAAACTCATGGCAAATTAAAATTGTTTAGTTAAAAAGAAACCTGAAAACCACATTTTGATTTTTTAAAATTGGAATTTTTAAGAATTTTATAGAGAATAGAGATTTTAATAAGTTTTTCCTGTTAGTATAAGTTATATAATTCCAAATAATTAATAAGCCCTCTCCATACAGATTGTTGGTATAATATCCGTTAATTAGATTATATTACTTATGTGTGTTAATCATTCATTTGTGAAATGATAGAAAGGTATTTTCCAAAAGTAACACAATATGCAGTGTTCTGACATTGTCTCTTTTGGATTAGCCATTCAGTCATTAAACCTTAAGGCTTCACACAAATGTAAGTACCTCCATGAAAGCTATGAACCAGTGCTTAGCTCAGTTTATTATGTATTAAGTGGATAGAAAACAAATCCCACCTTCTTTTAGACCTCTAATCTGTATAACAAGTAACATTCCTATAAAATCTGAAAACCTCACTGAGAAGTACAGAATTGACTGCACTGACCAAATACATAAGAAAATACATGCAGTAATTTTAAGCTGGAAATTTATCAGCATCTACCTATTCATTGATTCTTATTTTTAACTTCCAAAATTTCTAATTTCCCAATTGGTGTATCACAAGGATCCTTCCTCTCACCCACACTTTTTAATGTACATCTACATAATGTTTCCACAAAAATTTAGAAAGCATACACATAGCCTCATATACAAATAGCATCAAAATTACATCTTGCCATCATTCTCCAAACAAAGCTCCCCAATATCTCCAAATGTAGAAACCAGACTAAAAAAGAGAAAGACTTAAAGTAGATCAACTAAATCCACCATCTTCCTTCTTACAGCAACATCAAATACAACCAGTTATCAAACACAACATAAACACCATACAAAACAAATAAAAATTCTAAGAATTACATTCACAGCAAATGTAGAAGACATAGTAAAGAAAGAAAAATGATGTATAAACATAGTGTACCAACAAAAAGAGTCAACTATGTTAGTTTTCAAACAATACATTAGACCCATTAGAAATAATAGTCTTGACTAGACTCGTAACATCCCCATAACAAAACATAGCAAATTATTAAGAACTCAAAACATCACACTTTGCATCACTATAAGTTTCATATACCATCTACACAATCGATATGCTATCTACACAATCAAGAATACATACAAAAAACATAAAAGGCTACATAATGAGCACATTTTGCTGCTGCAGCAACTTTTAAAGAGACAGACACATCTACAGCACCATCCTATAAACACTTGCCCCTCCTGTTCGGTCCAGATGAACATAAAAACATAGGCACACAAAAATAGCTGCAGCATCAATAGCCTCATTAGCCCTACCAAACATTGGATTAGGATGCATACCACCGATAAGATGTGCTCATCTTTTCTGTGTCCATCACCAGACTTTACAAGCAAACAGAGCCAATAAAATAGTTTTTATATGGTTACTCAATATGTTAGAAGAGCAGTCAAACCTCCTTCAAATTACCTCCTGCTGACTTAAAAATGGAATGACAAATTAGATAATACAATCTCAGAGATACTACCTATTTATATATATATATTCCATGCCGGTGGGCACGTAAAAAGCACCATTTGAGCGTGATTATTACCAGTGTCGCCTTACTGGCACTTGCGCAAAACATGAACAAAACATTCGAGCGAGGTCATTGCCAGTGCCGCTGGACTGACTCCTGTGCAGGTGGCATGTAAAAAACACCATTTCGAGCATGGCCGTTGCCAGTACCGCCACACTGGCCTTCGTGCCAGTGGCACGTAAAAGCACCCACTACACTCTGGAGTGGTTGGCATTAGGAAGGGCATCCAGCTGTAGAAACTCTGCCAGATCAGATTGGAGCCTGGCGCAGCCATCTGGTTTGCCAGTCCTCAGTCAAATCGTCCAACCCATGCTAGCATGGAAAGAGGATGTTAAATGATGATGATGATATATATACAGACAGAATGATGATGGGTGAAATGCTTCTGCTCAAAGTTTTGCTTGATCATGGATGACCTGAAGCTAAACAACAATAACAAGAATATAGAAATAAATTGGAAAGAGTGCACATCTAGTCTAAATACTACATGTTGGAGTGTGCAAGTTGTCAGCAAAACATATGCATTATATATGTATATCAATGGGTTGCACCTACATTTTAACTATCTGCATATCATGCAGCTTGATCTGGGGCCTTACAATAATTAATTGTACTACAAGCGGATACTATAATGAATGATTTTTTTTAGAAAATATACTTATCACACATCACAAGCATTCATAATGCCAATAAGTTCTGTATTTAGCTGCATTATGATGGATTGGTTAATATCTCAATAGTAAGAGTGTCAATCTATTACAGATAACATTAAAAAACTTTTCAGCTACATCCAACAGATAGAGGCATTTAAACTTGTGCAAAGATAATACAAAGTAATGCCTACACCAAATCTAAAATTATAATCCAAGGGTAGTTAATCCAATACCTTTAAATATTTAGTTATTTTGGCTCTTTATTGCTGTAAATGTATGTGGGTGGCAAAATGAGTATTATATGATTGAAACATTAAGTATAGGGGTGAATTAAATTGAAATTTCATCATTGTTCTCATGTCAGTCATCTAGATTTTTAGCTTTATTTTCAGGGGGGTTTTTTTCCCCAGTTCAGACCAGATAAGATCTATGGAGTTTATAAAAATATAAAATTCTATTTTAAGGAAGGAGTTTCATTGTTTTTAGATATGAGTAAAAATAAGCACTAACTAACTTGAGTGATATCTAAAGCAAGAAAGATATTGAAAATTCAAAACAAACATGCACAAACCCAATTTAAATATTCTTTTCTACTCTAGGCAGAAGGCCCAAAATTTTGGGGGATGGGGGCCAGTCGATTAGATCAACCCCTGTACACAACTGGTACTTAATTTATTGGACCCCAAAAGGATGAAAGGCAAAGTCGACCTCGGCAGAATTTGAACTCAGAACATAAAGATAGACGAAAAACTGCTAAGCATTTCACCCAACATTCTAATGTTTCTGCCAGCTCGCTACCTTACAATTCACAAAATATTGTGTTACAATGTGAATTGGAATAACCTTGCTTAGTCATTCCAGTTGAGAGAAGAAAATGAAGAAAATATAAAGAATCAAGAGAACTTCATTATAGTTGTTTGATCAGCTGAAAGTAGCATCCAAATTACCCTCAGGAAAATCCATTCTTTCTTTAAAGTGGTAAACCACTGACAACTAATTAGAAAAGATTTCTACATCTTAAATACAAATTTAACTTTCCTTTAATCTCTGTGCCACAGCAAAACTGACTTTGGTTAATGATAATGATAATTTTTTTTTCTGCAATAGGCACAAGGCCTAAAATGTAGTCAGGAGAAAATCAATTACATCAGCCTCAGTACTTGACTGGTTCTTATTTTATCAACCCCAAAAGGATGAAAGGCAAAGTCAACCTTAGTGGAATTTGAGCCCAAAACAGAAACACAGTCAAAATGCCAATAAGCATTTTGCCCAGCATGCTAACAATTCTGCCAGCTCACCACTTTTGACCAATAATAATGATGATGATGATGATGATTTCTTGCAAGACACCAGGCCAATTTTAAAAGGAAAGAGGCAGTTTGACTGAATAAATCCATGATACATAGTTTGTATTTTGTGTTTATCTAAAGAACACAGAGGTACATTTAGCATCACAGTTATGATACTATCAAAATTATAGATTATCAAAGCATAAAGTTGTTTTTGTAAAGGACAAGATATAATAAATTGAACTAACTGCATTACTACTATATATTTTGTTACTGGTACTTTGTATTATCAACTCTGGTGGAATGTAAAGCAAAGCTGACCATGGTAAAATTAAAGGAGGAGGAATGGAAGGTAAAATTGAACACAGGAAAAATTTAAGAGAGAGATGTAGTGGGAATATTCAGCACTCAGATCACTACACCCATGTTGTGATTTGCTAGAATATTACCCATATGATCAACGAAATCTGACCTGTCATGACTTTGCATGGAAGAGGCTCCAGCAATGATTTCATCTTTTGGCATGCTTCTTTCTGAGCCTAACCATCAAAATAAATTTGGCATACCTTGACTATTTGATAGAGAGCTTAGAGAAGCACTGAGAGACAGTGGGGATAAGACAGCAGATGGACAGTGAACAGACACAGACAGCTGGCAACAACCACCATCAGTGGCAACAACACAATGACCAGCAGCTAACTTTTTGACAGCCTTTACAATTACACTAAGAACAATAACATTCAAACTCTCTCAGTACAAAAAGAATAAAATCATGTTTGTCAAAAATTGCAACAGATTCTGTGTTCTTCTTTGCACAACTGGTGATCCCCAACGCAAGAAATAGCAGTCAGCACTCATAACATAGAGGAATGAAACTAAACTGTCATGAAATAAATAAAACTAAATATATTTAATGTGGTACTTTACTGTCTTAAACCTTATCTGACATTCCCATCAACTTTATAACAACTACAAATGGTAAATTTATTAATTTTGTAAAAGCAGGGATTTTCTGTGGGTTATATTAACTTGATAGCTGATTAGTAAGATAAAATTATTCATTTTGTGAAAAATAATAAATCCAAGAAAGGTAAAAAGCAAAACTGTTTGAAGCTGGGTAAAACTGTTGAGGAAAAGTAACAATGAAGGAAAGTAGGTGTCATTAAGAAACTAGGTGCATTTTAATGAAACCAAATAGGATGACAATCTTACCTGAAGTTGAATAATCTGCAAACAGGGAGAGTTTAACAATGTGATAACAAAAATATGATATTGATACTAGCTTGGAGTTGGACATGTACAGTATATGTACAAAACACATGTATAGAATCTACTACATATGTGGAAAATCAGTGTCTGTTTGTTTATGGCAGTGTTAGCTAACTCCTCCTACATCGTTTTATTGATTTTGATGAAACTTGACACATGAGTAGAACTCATGTATGGATACCTCATGACATACTTAGATTGTTGAAAAAATAATACGGCCTCTGGAAGGGACCTTTACATCTACCTCATATAACTAATTAAAAAAAAAATACCCATAGCACCTGTACAATATTTTTTAAACACTCAAGGAAAATAACCCATTTCATTGTTTATGTTCAATTAATTTGAATATTGATTTTTTGTGTCCAATTTCTAATTTTTGCAGACAATATCACTTTTATACTTTATTTGATAGGTGACATACTTAGACCTCATGACATACTTAGATTGTTGAAAAAAAAAAATCGATAATAGGGCCCTTCCAATGGATCCTTCTATCTACTACATATTACTAATATTTTATTTAAACAACCCAAGGGAAATAACCTATATCACCTGCAGATTTTAGCAAAGTGATCAATATTTGATTCTCACGATCAGCCAACCTAATTCTTCATTTCACTACTCAGTTTTGAACTGCTAAGCATTATTATTGCACTTCCTTAATTTGAATCTTAAACATTAAAGACTTTATTTATACATTTCTATACATACATACTTTTTTGAATGCCCATTACTCCGATAATTCTGCATTTTTACAGATTTACTTTTTCCATGGCAGTAGATAAATTTTTTATTCTACAATGTATTTGTAATGGCTTCATGCAGGCATGGCGTGGATTCAATCCTCGATTGCCAAATTACACTTAACACTTCAACAGTGTTTTTCTCACAGTAAAACAATAGTTTGTCTGTGAATGACAGCAGTTATCCATTTCCCAGATGCCTTCGCTAAGCAGAATAATGTCTTTGCCTCTCGCCAACCTCTGACAACCTCTCTCACCAACCTCTGACAATCTTCCTTGCCAACCTCCAAAAACCTCTCTCGCCAACCTCCAGCTGACAATCTTTTGTACTTTTTTGTAGCAGAAAATACAACTTTTGTGGCAGTTATAATGAAATTGCTTTCTTATATCAGAATAATAAGGCACTTCAATAGAATATCTTTACCCCCACAATTTACCAGGTACACCAGCTAGTATATACAAATACAGAACATGTACTGTACAAATTGCGTGAAGGTGAACATGTACATTATTAATAACTTAGAAGTGAACATGTGCAGAGCAGTACAGCACAGATAATTTGAATGTGATACAGGACTTTGATGTGGATATATACAGTAGTGCTAACTTAGAGGTGGACACTGTACACTATATGTAGCTTGAAGGTGAATGTGTACAGTAGACGTAGCCAGAAAGTGGTAATTGGCCAGAGGCAAACAACAATAAAATAAGCATTAGATGGAATAAGCATAAAACAGGTGATTTTATATGATCATATATAACATAGATGTCCTAAAAGTAGATGTGTAATATTGATTTCAAATTTTGGCACAAGGCCAGCAATTTCGGGGGAGGGATAAAGTCAATTACCCAGGCTCCAGTGTTCAACTGGTACTTATTTTATTGACCCCAAGAGAATGAAATGCAAAGTTGACCTTGAAAATGTATAATATTGATGATCTGGAAGTGAAAGCTTGTTTTAAACAGAACTGTTTCCTCCACAAGAAAACTATAGTTATTCAATATACCTTCCAAAGAAAAATCACTATTCCTTTTATAATGCAACTTTTCTATTCAGCTATTGTTGTACCATATTAAGGATCCTACAAACATATCACTGTTGACTTATCTATGCTAATCGTTGACCTACTCGTCCATGTTGGCCAATTGCGGATTAAACAGATCAGATGATCCTACATTTGAGTGATTACCCCCAGATATTGGCACCAAAACAGAATTTGAATTCAGAACACTAAGAACCAAAGTAGAAGCCACTAGGCATTTTGTTACTTTCTCAAACAACTCCTCCAAATCACAATCCTTGACAGATATCCCCAATAGGATAAAAGGGTAAATTGACCTTGGTAGAGTTTGAACTGAGGGCACAGAGTGGTCGAACAAATACCACAAGGCATTCTATCTGACACTGTAATGATTCAGCCTAATCACTGCCAGTGAGAAATGATATTTGATGAGTGAGAACAGAAGGGAGATATAAGTTTGTGTATATATCTCTCTCTACTTCAATGTTAAGTTGAAAAGCAGGATGTCAGTTTTGGAAAACATACTTCAGACAACATTACTTTACTAAAAGAAATATCTTTACTAAATATTCTGTAACCATTGTTTATAATAGTATTTGGTTTCTGACTTATTTTGTTAGTTTATAAGAATCCTTTTTTTCTTTCTACGGGGATTTTAATTTACAACTTAGATAGAAAACATTTTTATGGAGAAAAGGGTGAATTAATAATTTCTTTGAGAGTAAAAATAGAATACAGTGAAATTTAGAGGATATTTTGGGAATTTAGATATATCATTTAAACTCTAAATGTACTTGTTTTAAAGAAAATTTTATAAATTAATGAAGAATAAAATTAAGAAAGCATGTTTTGACATTTGGGTAAAGACATGAATAAAATTTAGATATCTAGTGTTAGAGTTGTTTAGTTGTTTTAGAGATATCTACAAGTTTAACTTGATGAGTGCTTTAATTTAGGTTATCAAGCCTTACCTTATCTGATAACTGAACAAAATCTGTGTAACGGCGAAAAACAAACCAGGAGTCATGAGGTGAATGGATAACTTGCAGTTTAAATACCTGAAAAGATTTAAAGAATATCTCTGAAAATTTTCGTTTTTTTTTTTTTTTTTTTTTGTAAATTCATATAGTTGTAACATATAAAAGCAATTTTATACTTTTATAGAAAAGAAAAAGTATAATGATATTTGTGTGACAAATTGATGTTGTGCAGAAATATGGGCAGTAATGGGAGATGCATGAAGTATGGTAATGTATAAGTTTGAAAGATGGCCAATGAATGTAGAAGTGTAATACAGTATAACAAGAAAAATATTCACAAAGACGTAAAAGCACCTTTCAAATGATGGGCCCCACAGAGGCAATGACCGAGTCTATTTGGCATTATACCATGCTTCAAAAGAAGACCCATCAAGCCAAGTAAAACCACAGTCATGGCAGATACCAGTATCATGCAAATGGCACCCGTGCCGGTGGTACATAAAAATACCAATTACACTATCAGGGTGCTTAGCATTAGGAAGGGCATCCAATCATAGAAACCATGCCAAAAGAGACTGGAGTTTAGTGCAGCCTTCCAGCTTGCCCGCCCTTGTCAAACTGTCCAACTCATGCCAGCATGGACAACGGACATTAAAATGATGATGATAACAATGAGTATAACTTACTTCCAAAAATTTCTAGTTTTCTTTATCTAATGCAATTCAGTTATTGTTGTGCTGGGTGAAAGCCTCTACACACATGCTACTATCAGATTATCCATACTGTTTGTAGACCTACCTGTCCATAATGGCTAATTTTGGGTAGCATGGGGTGCTCCCATGGTCAGGTGGTCAGCCCTGGCAGCTAGGCAAGAATTAAACTAAGAACACAAACAGCGAGAACAGATACTGCAAAGCATCTTGGTCAACAATCAACAATTCTTCTAATTCTTCTGGCTGGGATTTTATTTATTGACCCTGAAAGAATTTTACAGCTAAATCTTCAACTAACTCTTTAGTATCTTTAAAACACTGACTTCAACTGTTAAATTGTTAGGACTCTGCATCCCTCATACTAAGCATAAATTGTTCCATAATTAAAACACTGAGCAAATTTTAAAGTTCAAGTGCAACTTTAGACATCTATTAATTTGTGTATCCAAAATGTTAGACCTGTTGGTGGCTCCTAAACATTCAGTTGGATATCCTAGTGGTATGAATCTTCTACAAACACATCAAATACACACACATTCATAAGTTACATATCACAACACAAGATACATACACACACACACACACTGACATGCCAAACAACACTAAATACACATACATACATAAACACACACATACATAGAGCATGTAACACACAAATCCACATGCACATATACACACTTGAATCACAGACTTAAAAACTCTCAGCTTTACCCACCTCCCCAGTGAATTAGAACTGCAAAATGATGAGATAAAAACAGCTACTACTACTATTAAACTATTACAATAGACTATCCTTAAACTATGACATATGAAACACTATAATACTGTAATTAGGACAGGTCACTGGTTCCATGTCTTCACCTACTGTTGGACAATAACATTATCTATGTCAATCTCACTACCACCACCACCACAGCTGGTAGAGTTTTTCTTTGTTGTACTGTTTTACACTTCACACTTAATCTGAGGAAGAAAGCTCACATAAAATACTTTTCTGAACACTTCTGATCAATTATGACTAGGTGAAATTAGAGCAGTTAATGTTCCATTTTAACTGTTGTAGAATTGTGGTTAGAAAAGCATGAGAAGGAAGAAGAACTTAGTCAAAGTTTTTAGTATAGTTAATCATTCATTATCAGTAGGATAAATAGTAAGTAGCCAGTGATCACTGTTGTATGTGAAAATGACACTTTAGCCTACAGATCTAAGAAACACCATGGGCATACTAAAACAGGGGTGTCTGCAGCTTCAAAACTACACCAACTTTAGGTAGCAGCTATGATGTATGACCTGTCTTGACTGCAGAGATAGCCATAACATGTCACCTGTGTTAACTGTAAAAGCAGCCTTTTCACCTATCTTGAGAATATCTTGGCTGGTTCCCCATGCCAACAAAGTTCTTTACATATCCAGAGAAGTGAAGCCCTCAATTACCTCTCTTCCAAATAATGATTCAATTCAACCTGACACAACAAAGATTTTCCAGCAATAACAGGAACAATTACTACTTTTCATTTTCACGTAGGAAAATCTCTTCCCATCACTGTAGACCACCAAACTACAAGTCAATTTGAAGTTGGTCTGGTATTCTACTGCTATTTTCATATGATCACTCCATTTTTTTTTTTTAACTTTCATGTCTGTTCAGTTATGAAGTAGGACAGATAGAGAATACTAATGCAATATAACATCAAAACTATTAGATCAAAAATTCAACACTGTATCCATTTATAAACTGTGATACCAACAAATGTTCTACAATTACAGAAGACTGACACATGTAGCAATAGGATTTAAATACATAAGCAAAGTTCCCTATGTGTCTCAGAAACAATCAAAATGTCAAAAGTTGTGAACCATATATTTAGAAAATGTAAGTCTCTACATAGTCTTACATAGGCTCAGTTCTTCAGTTAAAGCATTCAAACTCAACAACAGTAAGGTTTTTATGTACATATTTTTACATATTTTCTATATACAAGTACAATTATCAGCAATATAGCCAACAAGACAAGCCAATGACAATGTCACTTCATCTGCTGCAAAGGACAGCCAAATCTCTCTCAAATCATGCCCTACAATCTTAAATAGAGAACACATTACACAATGCACTTCATGATATACAAAGACACAGTGGTTATGGGTGAAATACCTCTGACGCTGTTTCTATACAATAAAACTATACTTTAAAAATCAGTGAAATATCACAAAAAATTTACGTAAACTGCACTGAACACTATCAGGTACAAGGAGGCATAGTAGTTGCATATGTTTTAAGTACTAGAGTGCCAACTACAAGGCAACAAGTTTAAATTTTACAACTGATATAATGCAGTCTCTGAGCAATGCAAAAGTCACTACCTGCTCCAATTAAGGCAGTGAGCTGACAGAAATGTTAAGCTGGGCAAAATGCTTTATGTTCTGAGTTCAAATTCCGCCAAGGTCAACTTTGCCTTTCATCCTTTTGGGGGTCGATAAATTAAGTACCAGTTGCATACTGGGGTCAATCTAATCAACTGGCCCTCTCCCCAGAAATTTCGGACCTTGCGATTAGATTAGAAAAGACTACCTACTCTAATTTAAATGACCGACTGAACAAAGTACCACCTTATACTTAAGAGTTGAATTGTAAACAATTTGTAAAATCGAGTCATACCAACAAAACTTATCTCACTCATGCTATCATGGAACAATAAGATGTATAACAATAAAATCAATAGTAATGTCAGACAAGTTATGTAGAGAAAAACAAGAAATCCAATATTTGTTCCATTTTCAAAATAATCTTGCCAGTTCGTGCTTAAGATATAATGTTGAAATACATTTTAATTCTTCTAAATTATATTTGGAACACTAAATGTCAAAAATATTTCTGTACTTCCCACGTTCCTCTAGTTCTTGTAAATTAGTATTTAAAATTTATTCTTTAAGGATTTAAATATTTTATCTACTATTGGTTTGTTGTATAGCCCTGATCAGTATTGTATCTACTATTAGTTATTGTTGTGTGACTGTGACCAGTCCTAACAAGGTAGGTCTTTGACCTACTAGTTGTTCGTCAAACAACTACCTATAATCATCAGATCCGGTACTCTGTTGACACTGCACACTGCAACATGCAGAAGTTTATTACATGGTATACAATGTGGTAATTTAGGCATGTTGCATTTTCCACTGTTCAGTTTATTCCTATATACCTGTTGCTTTTGTTGTATTTGTCTTTAGCCACAAATCAGCCTTAACTGAACTGTTATTAAAAGGCATTCCCAAGGGCTAAAATGTCTTCAGCAAATGCTGCAGACGTGCTATCACCAAGCAAGTGCACATGCATGTTTGTGCTTAGGCTTGAGGTCTTAACCTGGAGCCACAACGTGGATGACTTAAGGCATGCACACACTTCATCAGTCTGGCTCCCTTTAGGGATGACAGGAAGGGTTTGCCAGAAATCTGAAAGCAATAGAGTTACACCACCCATAGAAGCTGTAGAATCCCTGATACCTTTCAGTGACCAGTCCAGTGCCTCAAGGGCACCTTTATTGGTCATTGTGCATTCATCCCATACAATGAGACATCACTGTCTAAGAACTTCAGCTTCCTCTGAATTTTTGCCAATGTTGCAAGTAGGAACCTCAGCCCTCACCAAATGTAAAGGCAGCTTGAATGCCAAGTGCACCATCCTACCTCCCGGCAATAACATAGCAGCAATTTCCAAGGAAGCAATGGCTGGCACAATTTGTTTCTTGCGACAAATCTTAGCAAGTATTAACTGTGTTACAAAGGATTTGCCGGTACCTCTAGCAACATTGAGGAAAAAATACCGCCTGCCTGTTTTTCAATGGCACTGATGACAGTTTCGTACACCAGCCACTGATCAGGGGGCAATTTCACAGCATCATATGACAACTCCAGAAGTAACTTTGGTGGGAATGTGTTAACGTCCTGTCGCAATGACAATGGCAAACCGAATGTGTTCAACACTGCCCCACCCATTATGAGCTGGGCATCCTCGATTTCAGTCAGCACATTATTGTAGATCAGGTTATTGTATCCAATGTCAGCATTAGGGTACTGTTGCTTTGCCAGTCATCATTTGCCTTGACCACAGAGAAAGCAAAATTACGTACAGAGAATTTCATAAACAGAAATGAATGGAAAAAAGGTTTTAGATTAAATTTTTAGATTAACACTTGCACGATTTTCACTAAGGAAAAAAAAATCGGATTTTTCTCGTGGAATCAACTACCCCGGCCTCCTTATATGCTACCAAACCCTTCCTGTGGTCCGAAAAACTGGGTGAGGTGGAGTGGAAGCCTCAGAAATTTCACCCCCCAGACCTATTGATCTTTTCACCATCTATTTTTCAATGTACATGGAAAAATACAGAGATTAAGAATATAGATAACATTTATTTTTAATCTCAAATTTACCATGAAAAACTCTAGGCAAATTTTTAGATAACACTTGCATGATATTCACTAAGAAGTAGAAATCGGATTTTTTGCATGGAATCAACTACCCTGGTCTCCTAATATGCTACAAAACCCTTTTTGTGGTCCGAGAAATGTGGTGTGGTGAAGCCTCAGAAATTTTACCCATTTATATTGTGTAATTCCCTGACAAATTGTTACCTACCTCTTTGTTTCTATGTTGTTAAATAAATGGATTCTCAACAAAACACTTTTTTCCTTGGCATAAAATAAAAAAAAAAATTCTTTTGTGCCCAAAGTAATGTGTGTGTGAGAGAGGGAGGGGGAGATGAATGATTTAAAATAAATAAATGATTTAAAATAAATATATTTTAATTGTTGTGTGAGAAAGTATATATGATCTGATTTTAAAATATAGTGTCTTTCAAAAACATCCTAAATTTGAATACTATATCTCGTGTTTAAGAAAAAAAACATTTTACATTTTTATTTTTGGTAAACGCTGTCACTTACTCTATCTCTCCCTTACACACACACACACACACACACACACACACACACACACAACTTCTCTCTCTCCCTCACACACACACACTTTCACTTGGCTATGGCAAGAAGGGACTTAACTCATGTTAGCAAACTTCAAAATTGGTAAAAGTTATGGTTGGAAAGAGATTTTTACCGCTATCCGCGAGTGCCTCGAGAAAAAGTAAGTTGACAAAACCCAGGTAGGACGTTGACAAATGTCCTCCTAAAATTGGAGCGACATGCATGCTAATTTGTGGACGTGCATGAACTACATTCACATACACACACACACACATCCTGCCTTTTATATATACAGATGTGTGGCACCTTGGGCAAGTGTCTTCTAAGCCTTGATCTGAGCAAAGCTTTGTGAGTGTGTTACTTCTCCTTGCCTTGAGATCACATGGCAGTTGTAAACAAGTTTCACCATCAAGCAGTACCCTTCATTTCCAATCTTTCACGAAGACATGTCTGGTCATTGCAAAATATTACCTCACTTGGCAACAGGTGAAGTTTGGCAAACAGGTGAAGAAAGGCATCTAACCATAGAATATGCACCTCAAAAAATTCTCCCCCTCACCCAACACACATGAGTATGGTAAACATTAAAATGATAATGTTATATATATATATATATATATATATATAAAGTAAATCCAAACAAGAAAGCACAAAAAACACAACAACGCGAGGACGTGGAACAAATACAGTATTATTGGACGCTCAGGAAAGAAGGAAAGAAGGAGGGTTTAACGTTTCGAGCGGAGCTCTTCGTCGGAAACATAGGAGAAGGAAAGATCCAGAGAAGGGAAGACAGAGGAAAAAAAAATCGCCAGCGGTACATACGAGGTCACATTTATATATATATATATATATATATATATATATATATATATATATATATATATATATATATATATATATATATACATACACACATACAATTCAGTTAGAGGTTAAAATAGCCTCATTAAGGGATAGTAATATCCAATGAATTACTGGTTCATTACCTAATATTTTTTTTTTGTGAATTATAATATTCATAAGATAATAGGTCTAAATATAAATCTTGGTTTACACATATTCAAAAGAAAACTAAGAAAATGGAGATGTAGCATTAATATAATTTATTATATGCAAAAATCCAACATATTCTCTTACATCTGTTTCAATTTAGCCTAAAAGATTAAATAGCAATAATTAAATCATAATATTATGCAAAATCTCATCAGAGAGGTAGAAAACACAACACCTAATAACCTAACGGCATATCTTTTCTACCTCTTTGATGAGATTTTGCCTAATATTATGATTTGCCTAATATTATGATTTAATTATTTAATTATCTCTTTTCAACCATAACTTTTACCAATCTTCTAAGATTTATTAAAACAGCTGTAAAAGAATATGTTGGATTTTTGCAGATGATAAATTATATTAATGCTATATCTCCATTTTCTTAATTTTCTTTATATACATACATATACTCTTTATCACTGCAGTTCCATATGATTATTTCTATGTTATACACATATAACAGAAAGTATATTTGTATCATTATTTCATAAGTGAAAAGTTATCCTCTTACCCCTGCCCCCACCCCAACCACTTTCTTCATAACTATATCCATTTTCATTCAATGTTATTTGTAGTTTTTTAACTGAAAGGTTTTACAGAATCGAGTTCCATTGATGAAATGTTGATAGGAATGTACCCCATGTTTATTGTATCACATGAAAACAGTAATATGGAATTGCAATATTAACGATTTCTTTGATATCCACGCACTGCTGCTAAATGACTTTTCTGATATTGTGCACTACACTTCAAGTCCTATTTGATACCAATTTGGCCATATATATATATATATCTATATATATATACATACAGAGGGAGAGAGAGCATTCTATATTATCTTACCTGATGGAGATATACTGTAGAAAGCCACAAAACTGCAGTATTCTTCTCAAGAAAGCATCTAGTATAGATGTACAGTATATCCACATTAAGTAACATGTTCGGAATGCTATTTTGAACTAAAATACTGCATAGGTGCTTTTGTCACTAATAATGAATATATATATATATATATATATATATATATATATGCATGCACACACACACACACACACACACACACATACATATATGTATACAATATAATGATGATGAGATTATATACACAACACACACATATGCATAGAGGGAAAGAACATGAAGAAGATTAGTATTTACTACTAATAAAAATAATTTGAAGGGCACAACACTACTCTGTATCAAATACTTCATGAAGCAATTAGTCCATAAAACTTGAGCAATATTTTTCACTATACTGAATGTTAAATGTGTGTGCCTGACTACATGGACCACATACAGGTACCACATTCAGGACCTAGAGGCCTCCAACAATCCTTTCAGTCTTCTGTTGGGAAATAACACCTCATACAGAAACCCTCCATTGAATCAATACCAGTAATATTTAATCTACATTACAAGAGTCTCAAATTGGCTTAGATAGGTTATGCTCATGTCTTGAGTCACATCAGTGAGGGGAGAGGAAAAGTAGATCCTTTAAGATCAGCATGGCTAACTTCTAGCTAAAGGCAAAAGAAACAGTTAGTTCAAAGACAAATTTAGCACAGACTGAAGTGGAACAACATCAACTCCTCACTACCTGCCTGCCAAATGCTTCAGTAGTTTCTCGTGGAATAAAAATGCACTCATTACCATTAAGAGAAGAAGGGAAAAAAGGCAGATACACAAAGCTACACCTGCCCTACAAAATAAACATTTACACAGCTTGAATATTAAGGTTAGAAATGTAGTCACTAAAAATTAGGGAAAAGCTAGTAAACTTCTGTGATTTGGTAGACAACCACAAGTAAGCAAACAAAAATGTAAAAATGAGTGTAAGTGTGTGTGAGGGAGAGAGAGAGAGAGAAGGAAGGAGAGGTGTAGGCAAGGATGACTAAAGGATATAAATTAGGGTTCAATATTAATTACTACAGTATTCTGGTTAGAAAGAAATTATGAAACTAACACATTTCAAAATCAAGTTCTGGTGACAGAAAATTAAAATAGTTTTAAAACAAAGTATTAAGAGGGTGCTGACAAGAACAGTGAAGGCTTCACAGGGAGGGTTTATGTAGAGGTGTATACAATTTATAGTTCAGAGTAGCTATTTTCGAGTAGCTATTTTCGCAGAGTGAAAATTCAAATCAATATGGATAAATAAGCATTATATTTGATAGAGAAATCTGAATACTAAAGGGTTAAATTTGTTAACCCTTTATTTACCATATTTCTAAGGAAATACACTGTCTCTGTTTCAATTAATTTTGAAAATAACAAAGAATTTACTGAAGTAGTAATTTTGTCATTATTAACATGGTGAACATAAATGAATAAGGAACTATGAATAGGGAAGACTTTTCAGATCACTTTAAAACAGAGTTTCTACAACAGGATCAAAAGTGGTATCAGTCTGGTTGATGATCCATCAGTCTGTCCAGTAAAATGCATCTATGGATGTTCTCACTATTGTTATTTAATATGTTGATAGGAATTATGTCACTGCCTATGTTCATATTCACATGTACACATACACATGCACATGCACATTCATAAATGTACACAATTGAAAATGATGATTTCAAATTTTGGCACAAGGCCAGCAATTTCGAGGGAGGGTGTTATATCGGTCCCAGAGTCCCACTGGTACTTATTTTATTGCTCTTCTCCCCCCCCCCAACAAAAAAAAAAGGATGAATGGTAAAGTTGACCTCAGAAGAATTAAACTCAAAGCACCAAGATGGATGAAATGCTGTTGTGCATTTTGCCCAGCTTGCTAACAATTCTGTCAGCTTGCCACCATACTACTACTGAAAATATTGATAAGGAATATATTGGTGCACAAATATATATTAGTATGTACACACATTCTCATTCCCCATTTCCCATTTTCATGTGACTTCACAGTTGTAAACAGCTGGTACACAAAATGTGTGTCAGTTCACAAACACATTGAAAAACAGAAACATACACCCCTCATATATTCACACTGAAAAACATGCACATCTCATACATACATTCTCTCTCTCTCTCTCTCTCTCTCTCTCTCTCTCTCTCTCTCTCTCATACACACATGTTACTCTTATATAAGCTTTACTGTTATTAGCAGTAACCTAGATAGTTTCTACTATCCCTAACAGTAGTAAATATGATAATCATCATGATTTTTGTCATCACCATCATCAATATTTGTTGGTTAAACATGATTGCTTACAGGTATTATTATACCATTAGTTATTATTAAACCATTATAATTATACCATTATTGTTGTTGTCTTCGTTAAAGTCAGCTCTGATTAAGTAGACTTGTAATCAAAGATGTTCTAACCATAACGATATCATTTTTATTTCAACATCTAGAACTACATTGTGACCTTCCATTTTTAAAGTGTTAGGGTATGGTTTGGGGAAATTTGATTGCTATTTCTAACAGGTTGAGCAACCATGTAGTGACAGCTTTAATGTAGCTAGATGACCTCACTCTCAAGTTTCAGTTGTAAACTGATTGTACAGAGAAGTAAATTACCCTCTTAACATTGAGAGCAATTGCTTTGCAAGTTACCCTGATTTGTCCTATGTGTTTTTTGGGGAGGGATATTAAATATATATTTATTCCCTTATTCATATTATATTGTTTGTAACAGTTGCTTTTATAATCCATTATTTTTTCATCTGATGCAACAAATTTCTTTTTCTGATATTTTGTTTTTGTAATGTCACTCTTTTGGTGTTGTAGGGAAATAAAATTATTATTATTATTTTAGAAACAATAATGACATCTAATAATAGCAGAAAACTTGAACACATTTTTGATGGGGGAAACAGACATAGTGAATCTAGAACTACAATACCCAATATGTCTTCTTTTTTTAAAATGGTAGGGTGTGATTTGGGAAAGATTTAGTTGCTATTTCTAGCAAATTAAGTAATCTCAAAGTTTTCTTTATTGGCTTGAAAGCAAGCATGTTGATTGGTGAGGTTGGTGAAGTTTCATAAATAATTTGAAAATCAGTTTCTCAATCAAATCTCAACAAAAAATGCTGCCGGGTTAACTGTAAATATTCACTCTGTAATTCATATGATCTTTTTTAAATGTAGAGGAGGCATACCTTCTTTCTAAAAAGCAATATAATATTTTGTAAGCCAAGGTCACAATGATATCCATATTTTTTTTCTCTTTTTCACAATCCTAATGATTTCAAATATCCCCTAAGCCAATTTCTATTTAAAATCCAAGAAGAACCTGACAATCTATAGATTTAAGAGACCAACAAATGGCAACTTTCTAACCTAGATCTTTGACCCCCATAAAAAAAAAATATTTCTTTGCATATTTATGTTAATTTCACAAGCAGGTTGTTTCTTTCACTGGATCAACTGGAACTCTCATCATCATAACTGATGGAGTACCAGTTTCCTTTTTTATGTTAGGATACTGCAAAAATATATAGTTAAATCTAGAAGCCTAGAAAAGTAGTGGTGGCTCACATCATCAAAAATTAATTCATATAAAGAGTTCATAGAACAGTTCAGTAAGTTGATCTGCAATGAGGAAAAAAAAACACTTCAAGCACTTTCTCTTCTTCCAAGAAAAAAGAGAATACATAACATGTTATTTTGGTTTTAAAATTAACATACTCTTTCTTATGGAAGAGGAGCAAATTACCAAAACATTAGATTTATTCACTCACTCACTCCTTATGACAAATGAACTCACTAACCTCTTCAACAAACTTTCCTATGACATAATATATCCAAGTAGTTAATTCCTTAGATCTCAACTCTTAGACTAGAAATCACATTCCTGTACAAGTACATATCTCCATTGCTAAGCAAGAAATTTAATTTACTAGCCTAAGGCAACATACATAATTAAGAAACATTAGTGATAAAAAGAAAGAAAGAAAACATAAAATGAAAATAAACAGCAAGTAAAAGAAAATACAGACACTGAACTCTAATTTAATATGCAACTAAGAGGATTATGATAAAAAATATTTGTGTGGAAAGATTAACACTAAATAAAATACATATTAGCAGTTACTAATACAGATGCTACAACTATTTGCTGTTCTGGCTAAATGAAAGTATTGGTATTAGAATGCTGTGAGAAGTGAAACCAGGTCAGAGGCAAAGATTTAAAATTAATTGTTCTTTAATTAAACCATGCAGGATGCAAAAACAGGGGATAGTATTTGACAAAAGCTCTAGCTCATATATGTTGCCTTTCTCCTTACACAAAATCTAGTGAGTTTTATAAAATGTTCACCCAAAGCAAGAAAAATGAGGAAATGAAATGATAATCTTTTATTCTTTTATTTTGTATTTGTTTCAGTCATTAGAATGCGGCCATGCTGGGGGTATTGCCTTGAAGGATTTTAGTTAAGCAAATCAACTCCAGTATTTATTTTAAATCTGGTACTTATCCTATTGGTCTCTTTTGCAAAATCAGCAAGTTATAGGGAAATTAACAAACCAACACTGGCTGTCAAATGGTACAGTAGTGGGGACAGACACTCACAAATACACACACACACATACATATATATTCACACATAGACACAACTTTCCACACAGCTTCCATCTACCAAATCCACTCACAAGGCTTTGGTCAGACCAAGGGCATAGTAGAAGACACTCAGTTAATGTGCCAGGCAGGGGAACTGAACCCAAAACCATGTGGTTGGGAAGCAAGCTTCTTACCACACAGCCAATTATTTAATTAATTAAATATATAACTTGGAACTTAATAGCTATGTCAAGAGATCTGGCAATCAAGTCATTGAGGTGACATGGCAATAAATTCTGGTTACTATCCTTAGCAGACAGTTTATTCTTTGGCCAAT
Organism: Octopus sinensis; assembly: GCF_006345805.1. NCBI lineage: Eukaryota > Metazoa > Mollusca > Cephalopoda > Octopoda > Octopodidae > Octopus > Octopus sinensis. The sequence goes on from NC_042997.1 coordinate 59,055,159, forward strand.
GACTTATATCCAAATACAACTTACACTCATTGTTCACCTTTGGAATGCTTAGCTTTCCACTTAACCTTCAACACAGCTATCAGAAGAATGTAAATTGTCACTAGGGATTAACCTTCTAGTATTTGAACCAACCATAACCAGCCATGATATTCTGCTTGTTTTATTTTCAAACTAATCAGATCCAGCTTATCACACCTTTCCTGCCAATTCATTCTAACAATAAGCAATCACATCATCAAAATTTCAAGGTTATGAGATAATACATGATTTATTCAAAACAATGTGAATAAATAAGCATTATATTTGACAGAATAATCTGAATGCCAAGGGATTAAATCTATCAACAATTCCCATGATTCTTCTCATTATACTGTCTCAAGTGTCTTATTTGATGTCACTATCAGATGTTATAGCTGCTACAGCAACAAAATCTCACTTCACTCTATGGATGGATAATAATACAAAGTGTTGGTCAACAGTAAAATGCCTCACATCATGCTATGAATTGAGAGAGGTGCCTATTTTTCAGTCAGATGGAAAGAGTTACTACCATAATTCTTTCAACAGTTGTTTCACAGTGTTGGTTATGTTTTGAATCCCTTCTAGATCAACTTTAGGCAGGATTGGAAGCTTGAATTTTAAATTAGAGATCAATGAAGAAGGTGCACAGAATATACACATTTAATTTTTTTTTTCTTACACATTATAAAGACCTTAAAATTTCCAGTCATTGGTTACCTTGTATAGTGCCATTTCATCCTTATTTGAAAAAGACAGTATTGCATAACCCAAGGCAAATAAATTATATTAAATTAAACATTTTACAAAGCTATTAGTGTATGAGACCATATAGCATTACTGTGGATACTGTAAATTGAAAACAATACAGTAATAGTAAAATTAGAGTAAGAAGAGAACTGGACTAGAGGAGCAAGACTAGTATAGTGTAACAATAGGAAGACATACAGTTATACTAGTAAGTTGTTGTTTAGCCCTATTTAATCCTGATCAGGTAACCATCCAATAATTTTTGTATGCAAAGAGACCTCATTATCAAACCTATTATTTTAAAGACAGTAGGAAGTGATTTGAAGGACTTTGGTAGTTGTTTTTAGCAAGTTCAGTGACCATGTTGAGGCCCACTCGTAGATGCCTTATAAACAGGATGATGTATTAATGAAAGCAACAAGCATACAAAGGCATTTAAATGAAGAAAAACAAAAGTCAGTAAACAGTGTTGATGACAGCATAGAAGGTATTTTGAGAGTGAATGACAGGCAGTAACACAGAAAAATCAGTAAAGAGGAAATGAAATCATTAATAACACAGTTTATACTATCATTAACATCTTAGTAAGTACCATTTGCACTTACGGAGGGGTGAGTATATACAAATGTATGTGCATATAAACATTTGGTATATGCGAAGGCATATAGGTATCTGTGTTTATGTATACACACACACACACATGTATACACACAAATATACAATATATGTATGCATATATATATATATATATATATATATATATACATAATAGTTATCGCCATACTAATATGGCATTCTTATAAAAATAAGAAAAAAGCTGTCCGCTTATTAGCTCCATGAGGCCATCGCCTTAAGTTAGCTATTTGATACACAAACTGTATCCATATAACCTTCGAACAAGGGAGGTCAGTCGCTCCACACTACTTGACCGGCAGCTACAGACGCGTTTCGGGGTATTGCCCCTTTTCAATGCAGCGTAGCCAGCCAGTAGGTGTCGCTTCTGACAATCTCTGTTCGATGGTTTTATTTACCTAGTTTCGGTGGAATACATCCACTTGTTTTCAATAATAGAAATATTAAAATTACTAAGTCTCTCTAAAAGAGAACAGCGGCAGCGTTCCCGGAAAATAATAGTTATCGCCATACTAATATGGCATTCTTATAAAAATAAGAAAAAAGCTGTCCGCTTATTAGCTCCATGAGGCCATCGCCTTAAGTTAGCTATTTGATACACAAACTGTATCCATATAACCTTCGAACAAGGGAGGTCAGTCGCTCCACACTACTTGACCGGCAGCTACAGACACGTTTCGGGGTATTGCCCCTTTTCAATGCAGCGTAGGTTATATGGATACAGTTTGTGTATCAAATAGCTAACTTAAGGCGATGGCCTCATGGAGCTAATAAGCGGACAGCTTTTTTCTTATTTTTATAAGAATGCCATATTAGTATGGCGATAACTATTATTTTCCGGGAACGCTGCCGCTGTTCTCTTTTAGAGAGACTTAGTAATTTTAATATTTCTATTATTGAAAACAAGTGGATGTATTCCACCGAAACTAGGTAAATAAAACCATCGAACAGAGATTGTCAGAAGCGACACCTACTGGCTGGCTACGCTGCATTGAAAAGGGGCAATACCCCGAAACGCGTCTGTAGCTGCCGGTCAAGTAGTGTGGAGCGACTGACCTCCCTTGTTCGAAGGTTATATGGATACAGTTTGTGTATCAAATAGCTAACTTAAGGCGATGGCCTCATGGAGCTAATAAGCGGACAGCTTTTTTCTTATTTTTATAAGAATGCCATATTAGTATGGCGATAACTATTATTTTCCGGGAACGCTGTCGCTGTTCTCTTTTAGAGAGACTTAGTAATTTTAATATTTCTATTATTGAAAACAAGTGGATGTATTCCACCGAAACTAGGTAAATAAAACCATCGAACAGAGATTGTCAGAAGCGACACCTACTGGCTGGCTACGCTGCATTGAAAAGGGGCAATACCCCGAAACGCGTCTGTAGCTGCCGGTCAAGTAGTGTGGAGCGACTGACCTCCCTTGTTCGAAGGTTATATGGATACAGTTTGTGTATCAAATAGCTAACTTAAGGCGATGGCCTCATGGAGCTAATAAGCGGACAGCTTTTTTCTTATTTTTATAAGAATGCCATATTAGTATGGCGATAACTATTATTTTCCGGGAACGCTGCCGCTGTTCTCTTTTAGAGAGACTTAGTAATTTTAATATTTCTATTATATATACATATATATATATATATATACATATAACCCATGCTAGCATGGAAAACGGACGCTAAACGACGATGATGATGATGATGATATATATATATATAATATATATATATATATATATATATATATATATATATATAATATACATACATACATACATACATACACACACATATATCTTGTACACAAATACACACACACATAAACAAATATATTTATACACATATATACATAGATGCAAGCAAGTCTGAGTGATTAAGGTATATACCTTCTAACCACATGTTTTCAAGTTCAGTCCCAATGTGAAGTACCTTTGACAAGCTTTTCACTTTGGTTCCAGACTAACCAATGTCTTGTTAAGGAATTTGGGAGTCAAACAGTGTGTGTGCATGCATGCACATGCATGCGTACATGCATGCGCCTGTCCTATTTTTTAATCTTTTTTACTTGTTTCAGTCTTTGAATTGCCACCATGCTGGGATACTGCCTTGAAGCATTTACTCAAACAATTTTACCCCAGTACTTATTTTTTAGCCTGGTACTTATTATATCTGTCTCTTTAGCCAAACTGCTGAATTATGGGAATGTAATCAGACCAACATCAGTTGTCAAGCAGCTGCAATGGACAAACGCAAAAACAGCACACACACACTCATGACAGGCTTCTTTCAATTTCTGTCTACGAAACCTATTCACAAGGTTTTGGTTCACCCAGGGCCAGAGTAGAAGACACTTGCCCAAGATGCTGCATAGTGGAACTGAACCCAAGACCTCTAGATCAGGAAGCAACCTTCTTAACATACAAGCTTACTACAAATGCTATTCTATGATTAGAAATGGTGACATAACTGTTTGCAGCTCAGCTATAAACAGTGATGTCACCATTTGTGGCTGGGCTGCATTTTTTAATTTCTCTGGAGTAAAAAAAATCCCTTAATTGAAAAACCAAATAAGGGTGGGCAACAGAAGAACAACCAACCATAAAAATCCTTCCTTAGTTACCTTCTTTCTAAACCTTACCAGCATGGAAAAACAAGCATTAAACAAAACATTATGGATGCATAAGAGATCTAGTGGAATTGTGAGAAGATTATCAGGTAAGGTTGCTCTCATGTTTGACAGATGTGCAAGAACAGTAAATACTAAGAGCACAAGGAACTTAAACTCTCTCAAATGCCCAGGAGACTCTCTTGAGGTAGCAAATAGTTTCTGCTATTTAGGTGACCAAATTAGTAATGGTGGTGGATGTTCTGAAAGTATTGTTTCTAGAATAAGAATAGGGTGGAGGAAGTTCAGAGAACTACTACCTCGGTTGGCAGCAAAAGGACTCTCTGAGTGAAAGGTAAGTTGTATGATGCTTGTGTGAGAACAGCTATGTTACATGGTAGTGAGACATGGGCCCTGACTGAGGAAGACATGTGTAGGCTGGTGAGAAATGAAGGTAGTATGCTCCATTGGATTTGCAACATCAGTGTGCATGACTGACAAAGCACAACTGTGTTGAGAGAAAAGTTAGGCATAAGAGGAATTAAATGTAGTATGCAGGAGAGGAGATTGCATTGGTTTGGATATGTGATGCATAGGAGTGAAGACAGCTGTAAACAGAAATGCCTGATGACCCAGGAAGACATGGGATGAAGTGGTGAGGACTGATCTTCAGATGTTGGGGCTCACAGAGGAAATGACAGTAGACTGAGATGTTGGCAATATGAGGTCTGCAAAGACCTGTCTATAAAACTGAGTGCAAAAAGAGTTGTGTCCCACCCACATGTAACAAAATCCCAAATTTTATTTAATTTGTTTGCAGGAGTAACTGTTGTATCAAAAGCGTATATTGTTGTTATATGCATGAAATATGAGACTAGAAAAACAACCAACAATTGATGAAGGATCGTTCTTTATGTTGTTTGTCTTGTTTTCTATTTGTGCCTTTCATTGTTCGAAAAAATAGTTCATATTCAATGTACTCGTACTTCATATATTTTGTTGTACACGTTTCATGACGTCCTGTGCCCACATATATATATATATATATATCATCATCATCATCGTTTAACGTCCGTTCTCCATGCTAGCATGGGTTGGACGGTTTGACCGGGGATCTGGGAAGCCAGAAGGCTGCACCAGGCTCCTGTCTTATCTGGCAATGTTTCTACAGCTGGATGCCCTTCCTAACGCCAACCACTCTGTGAGTGTAGTGGGTGCTTTTTACATGCCACCTGCACAGGTGCCAGGCGAGGCTGGCAACGGCCACGGTCGGATTGGTGTATTTTATGTGCCACCGGCACGGAAGCCAGTCGAGGCGGCGCTGGCATCGGCCACGAGTCGGATAGTGCTTTTTACGTACCAGCAGACCAATTCAATTTCGCTTTCGCTTGCCCCAACATGTCTTCGCAAGCAAAGGGGGTTGGCATGGGTGCCTGTCGTACGGTCGGATTGGTGTATTTTACGTGCCACCGGCACGATGTATATATATATATATATACATACATATAGATGTAAGCATGTACATATACGTATGTATATATGCATATATATATATATAAATCAAAATCAAATTCGATGACTGGTATCCGTGCTAGTGGAGCGCTAAGAGTACCATACAAGCATGATTAAAATGTATGGGCCTGTAAATAAATATATATACAGACACATACATGCATAAATGCAAGCATGCCAGTATGTAACACCCACATACAATGCACATAACCATGTATTAATGACCTAAATCTATATTTTGATTGGTGTCATGCCCTAATCCATCACAAAAGAAAAGAAAATAAGCCTTAGATATTGAAGCTAAATGTAGCTGAATGTAAGCTACATATCTCAGTGACTCATTATCTTTAAAAATCATAGGCTCCAAATAAATGCACATTTGTTACTCTGTTAAACTATTCTTTCCCTACCAAAATTAAAATTCACAGTAAAATTTATAATATATTTTTTTAATAATTTCATGTACAATTACTATTATTACCATTGACATTATTACCATTGTTTAACCCTTTAGCATCTAAACCGACCATATCCAGCCCAAATATTCTACCAGTTTATGTCCAAACTTCTTAACCACATCTCCACCTTCAAGGGAAAATGAAATCAGTTATATGTATGCAATAGATATATGGTTGCACATACTGGTTCATGGAGCTAAATCTGCATCTGATAACTGCATCTATAAGAATATTTAGTAGTGAGAAATTATCATCATTAACATTTCAAATCCTCTTTCTATGCTAACACAGGCAGGATAGGAGAAAGTTCTTATTTGGAGTTACTGTCTCACTAAAAAAGGACCACATCACACGCCTACATATTACATTCTTTTGGCATGATTTCTACAGCTGAATGCCTTTCCTAACATCATCCATATTACAGGCTGAAATAATGTATTTTATTGTAGTACCCACTCTAAAGAGATTGTATTTCCTCAGATTAAACAGACCTCTTGACCATATGAGAGCAATGGAGATGGGCATTAGTAAGCAAGGGAGAAGTTATGGATGTCAATAATGAATGATATGGAAGAATGAGAGTGTTGGCTAGCAGTAAAGAAGGGTGGTGATAGAGGATATTGAATAGTCATCCCTCATTACACAGGCATCATGATGGGAGAAGTATATTGCTAAAGAGTGATAAGGGGATTGAATTTCAGTAGATCCAATGGGATCTCTTGCTACACAGGTGGTTGGTACAAAGAATAAGACACAGTGAATATTTGATGAGAGAATAATGAGGAAGGGGACAGTAGTAGATGACCATAACAGGTAAGAAACTCGAATGTAGATATATCATAGAACTCATCTTCTATCACTTTTGATCATACTTTAATGAACAAGCTGGTATTTTCCAACACTGTGCCACAACTCATTGCAGTCCTTCATGCGAGACAGCTTCTAGACCTCAGTAGTATCCTCCTAAAAAAGTACTTTTCCTGTAGTTGCCTTAGTAAGAGGAGGATATCAATCGTAACTTTTCCTGACACAAAGTTAAACTCCATCTCAATATGGTTAATTCACTGTAACCATCTTGGATGACCACCCTCAAGATCTTTAGTTGATTAGATTGATCCCAGTACTTCTTTTATTGATCTTGCCTGTATGAAAGACAAAGTGAACCTGGACAAGATTTGAATTCATAACATAAAAATACTCAGCCAAATACTATACAAGCCACTGTGTCTAATGTTGTACAAATTCTGCCCTCCAACTTACCATATATAGAGAAAATTCCTTTTAGCTTTCATTCATTAATATTTGGGTTAATACTGAATCAAATTTGTTTTTCAGTTATGTAAAAGAATGGCAAGGGGGTTCATATTGGTTGTAGCCCTACTTGTAGCTCATTTTTCTTCATAAAAATACAAAGAGATAGTTTTCTTAGATTTTGTTGTAGTGCACAGAGCGTACCTTCTCACCATTGTTGCAGTTACCATCATATACTTCTATCATATATAAATCATCATTATCATCATTATCCTTTAAAGTTCATTTGCCATGCTGGTATGGGTTAGATGGTTTGACCAGAGCTGGCAAGTTGCATCAGGTTCCAGTCTGATTTGGTTGGTTTCTACAGCTGGATGCCCTTCCTAACACCAATCACTTTACAATGTGTGCTAGGTGCTTTTAACACAGCAGCAGCAAAAGCGCTTTTACATGGTGCCAGCATGAGTACTTTTTACATGGCACTGGCACAGGACACTTGCAGCAAATCTTCTTCACCATGGGGAGCTGCCTTAACACTTCCACAGTGGAGGACAAGTACAATTAACGACCTCATTGTGGGGTTCACATTAAAGCTTCCAAAACAAACTGAAGTGGTCACATACAGACAAACAGATGTTTACTTATGTGCTGCTTCTATTGATTTCATTATAGTCTATTTAAGCAAAGTTAATTGAGGCTACTCAACAATAACTAACCACAAATTAAGTTGTTGGTTTTTTTTATTCATTCATCAAACCTCAATGGCAATGCTAGCCTTCATTAGGTGACAGTTATGTTGGGTGGCTAAATAATATGTGTCTGTACTCATGATTTATGAAGTTCAAGAATATAAGCTATAAAATCAGCCAACATAAAGGAAGGACTTCCACATATTAGCGGATGGAAATATTTTAACGCATATTTGAATCAACATAGATTCTGCATACAATGTCAAGAATGATGATGTGGGTTACTGAAATGAAACAGCAAACAATAAAACCATAAGCCAATGAAGAACAAGTTCATTATATGACAGCATATGCAACATCAAGTGATGTGCAATTGTAAGGGTAATGTAATACAATTGAAACATCATTTACCCTTTTGTTTCAATTAATTTTGAAAATAATGAAAAATTTATTAAAATAACTTTGTCATTATGAAGCTGGTGTTTTTGAGACATAATCAACAGGTAGTTTTGATGGAACATTTTTCATTGAGATCGCTTGAAAGCATAGACCCAACGGCAGTTCAAGGAAGGATGGTAGCAAAAGGGTTAATTAACATTATTTCTATAAAAGATGAAATCTGATATGCAGACAATCAGGATTGCAGTCAGAGTTAAGGATAGAGAAAACTTGCAAGGCCTACTTAACAATAAGGTTTATCACAGCAATCTCCTTGTAATACAATTTCATAAAACAAGCAGCCAAGTTTGCTAGTCTGTTTGTCCCTAATAAATATGCCCTAAATAGTCCTTAAATCCACACACTTAACATAAGTCTGTCTGGTTAAAACAATGGATTATGTATTAGTGCTTATAGTACAATTAAAATAACAGAAACAATTTAGAATACTTCATTTGAGATGACTAAATAGAAAATGGAAAGCTCTTCATAGTGAAATCAGTAATGTGGTTGCTCAGTAAGAGGTAGATACAAAGTTCAAAGCTCATGAGTGGACTTGTTATTCTTTTCTCTCTCAAATTGGCGATTACAATATCTAATATGATTTGCTTTATTCTGATTGTTCAATTTTAGTTTTAATTGAAGATTTTAAATCAGTAATTATAAAAGTATACTCTAAAATACTGCTCATAATTAAAATGCATACATATAACTGTGTGGTTAGGAAGTTCACTTCCCAACCATGTGATCTTGAGTTCAGTACCACAGTACAGTACCTTGGGTAAGCATCTTCTACTATAGCTCCAGGCCAACCAATGCCTTGTCAGTAGATTTGATAGATAAAAACTGAAAAAAAATCATTGTAGTGTGTGTGTGTGCGTGCGCACCCTTTTCTAGACATCACATGATGGTTGCAAATCAATGGTTCCCAAACGTTTTCAGGCTGCCACCTGCTTGGCGCCTGACTACATTCCAAGCACCACCCCGACTCACCACCACAAATGCAGATCAGTTTCTGCAGTAAATTCAAAAGAACTGTATTTTACAAATAAAATTTAACTTAACCCATTATTTTGAGTTTTGTTTCCATTATCACTGTTTTGCTTCAATACCCTCCACACACACACCTGAATCTTTCCATCACCCACAAGAGAACACTAAATGAACATCATCAGCATACAAGTGGGGTACTTTGTTTCTAGTCTTCTGTGAAAAACATGTGTAGCTATAGGAGAAATATCTTTTTTGGAAACAGGCGAGGGCTGGTAACATGAAGGGTATCCAGCCATAGAAAAAACTGCCAGAACAAATTTTATCCATGCAAGCATGGAAAAGGGGATGTTGAATAATAATAATAATAATAATAATAATAATAATCCTTTCTACTAAAAGCACAAGGCCTGAAAAATTGGGAGAGGGAACTAGTTGATTACATTGACCCCAGTACTCAACAGGTACTTATTTTATCAACCTGGAAAGGATTAAAGGCAAAGTCAACCTCAGCAGAATTTGAATCCAGAACATAAAGACGGACAAAATGCTGTTAGCATTTTGCCTGGCATGCTAACAATTCTGCCAGCTCACCATCTTAATGATAATAATCCTACAACACTTCACAAATATCTCTGGGTAAAATGACCAATAGATGAGAATGTGACCAAAGACTGTGTACTCCAGCCCAATCAACTGTGGTAGGTTAAATAAAGCGAAACATGTCTACCCTCAAAATAAGGGTAGACAAACATCGCAAAGCTGTGACACGAGGAGATATTGATAAATCAGGTATAGCTGATCATGGATGGAAAAATGGAGACCACCTCCCCCTGTGGGGTAAAGTTAAAATAATAGACAGAACACCACTGGAAAATATGAAAATTAAAAGAAGCAACACATATGTTAGGACACAACAACCTCCTAAGCAGACCAAGTGCAGATATAAGTAGTATGTGGGAACTGGTATTAAGGAAAGATAGGAAAATATTAGATTTATAAGCCCTAAAATTCACTCCATAATTGCCCATGAGCATATGTTGTAGTGGTCAAAAGCACGGGCTACTAACCCCAAGATTCTGAGTTCAATTCCAGACAGTAACCTGAATAATAATAACAATAATAATGACATCGAAAAATACCTTAGGAATAAGAACCCAGGTTCGAAATTTCCCCAAGAAATTTCCCCAAGACACCTGATGAAGGCTGGAGGTTATATCAGACAAAATGTGTTAACAACAAACAAGATGAGGACAAATATCCATCAAATGTAAATAATGTAAATAATAATAATCCTTTCTATTATAAGCACAAGGCCTGAAATTTGGGCGAAAAGGAGGACTAGTCAATTACATCGACCCCAGTTTCAACTGGTACTTAATTCATTAGTCCTGAAAGGATGAAAGGCAAAACTGACCTCAGAGAAATTTGAACTCAGAATGTGAGAACAGACAAAATGCACCTAAACATTTTACCCGGCATGCTAACGACCTTGGCAGCTCGCTGCCTTAATAATGATGATGATGACAAAGATGATTTTATCAGCTTGCAAACAATGTGAAACAGTGAAAAGAAATATTTATTCACATAAAAATTTAAGGAAACAACATGAAAAGATAAGGCTTAATCAATTTATAAGAGTACAGAAGAAAAAGTTAAGAACAGATGCTGTTCTTCCAAAGGAAAAATGCTTCTCAAACACAATATTAACAACAGACAAGTATATTTGAAGGAGAGAGAAAAATATTTTTTTTAAATATCTGACAAAAGATAACTCTCTTTAGATTAAACTTCAAAGACTATACTGGATGTTTAAAAAAACCTCCAATCTATATGTTATTTATTTAAAAAGTCCTAATTGCTTCAAATGACTTAGTTAGAGAGATAAAGGAATAGATAAGAAACTTGTTATTTTCTTTTTCTTTCATCTCTCTCCCTCTCCCTTGAATAGCCAAGTAGTTTCGATGAAGTAGCCTCTACAAGCTTAAATTAATACTAACTTTTTAATTAAGCACAAAATTACAAATTTATAAAGGTGCAAGATGTCCATGCTTTTCTGGAGGTTATCAGGAGTTAAAATAACAATGAAATGGTTTCATTCAGAATCATAATCTGAATTACGGACCTGACACATCAAGTGCAGAAAGTAAACATTTATAAGAGAGAAGAATGAGATTGTGTAAGATTTATGCCTTTCTCAAAATATTGGCAGTATAAATATATTGATGTGATTACAGACGGAATTACACTAAGGTCACAAACAACTCAAAAGTAGACTGGTTAAGATCCTTATGGCTGTTTTTATTGTTCAACCTAAGTCAGTCTTGGTCAAGCAGGCATATCATCATCATCATCATCATCATTTAATGTCCGCTTTCCATGCTGGCATGGGTTGGACAGTTTGACAGGAGCTGGCTAGGCAGAAGACTGCACCATGTTTCACTGTCTATTTTGGCATAGTTTTTATGGCTGGATGCCCTTCCTAACACCAACCACTCCACAGAATGGACTGAGTGCTTTTTATGTGGCACCAGTACAGACGAGGTCAGTTTCGCCATGGTTTTAAACAGTTGGATGCCCTTCCAAACGCCAACCACTTTACAGTGTGGACTGGATGTTTTTTACACAGCATCAGCACTGACAGGGTCACCAAGTAACTTGCAAGATAAAAATCCTTTGGGAGGGGATGGGGTATTGGGGGAGGTGATCTTGTGCCAGATGATGAAAGGTTAGAGTGTGACAGAAAAACAGAAACAGGTGTCTTATTGTAGAGGAGAAAGAATTCCATTCAAGACCATTTCATTATTTATTTACTTATTTATTTCAGACAAGTGTGTCTAGGACTACATTATCCAAGAAGAACAAAAAGTAAATTTTACCTCAGTGGGATATGAACTCAGAATGTAAAAAAACATAACTAAATATCACAGGCATTTTGTCTGCCACTCAAATAAATATATCAATCGCCTACCCATGGATCTATCAGTTCTCACATTGAGTGTTCCAGTTGTTCATTCAAGAGAACAACCTACTGACTGGAGGACAAGTGTTCCTCTGACACATGTACACCGAAAGATAGAATCTAGATGATACAGTGTGTGATAATTCTGACTTTTTGAAATACAAGTCCAGTCAATGCAACAGGTTTCCATAGTTTCTATCTACCCAATTTCCCATACAAAGCTTGGGTTGACCCAAGACTATATCAAAAGAAACTTGTTCCATATGTCACACAGTGAGATCAAAAGTGGAACCTCATAATTGCAAAGCAAACTTCTTAATCACCCTGCATGCCCGTGTCCATACACCTATGACAGCACAGATACTGTGTCAACAAGCATCTCCAAATATATACAGTGAGGTGGCTATTTTGACAAAGGAAAATACAAGGAAGATGAATAGAAGATATGATAAAATAAAAACAATGGTATTTCACTGATATGAATGCCTTATCTGTTTCATTAACCTCACAAGTAGAGATCAAAGTGTATGAAGAAACTATATTTACACTACACAAACACACAGAATAAAACGATAAGTATATAAACAATTTGAAGTATATAGACATTTGAAGCAAGTATATAGACGCATTTTCCACTGTTCAAAGCAGTACTGGAACTCTTGCAAAGTAATGCCTTTTAACACCTCTGTTGTTTTTCTCTTCACTTCTTCCACATTTGCAAATTCCATAGCACTAGCTTTCGTTATCAGTTATGACCTTCGAAAAAAATGTCCAGATCAACTTCCAACTGTTCTTTCAGTTCACAAAACGCATTCAGTTGTGACTACTTTTGATCTTCTGTGAGCAGGGGAGGCACAAATTTTGCTGCAACACTTTGCATTCATAATTCCTCACTCAAAATTTGTTGGCAAGAGCTCCAGGACACACTAGTCATATCAACAAGTTTGTCAAGTGTTCGGTGATGGTCCTCCAAGATCAGTTCATGAATATTCATGATGTTTTCATTTGTTTGGAAGGCCGACAGACGTCCTGAATGAGGTTGGTCCTCAAGAGACAAGTGACCATTCATAAAGCATGAAAACTATTTGTAAGCTTGTATTTTGCTCATGGCTGTGTCCCTGTAAGCTGTTTGAAGCATGACAACTGTTTCAGTCCCCATTTTCCCCAGCAGAAAACAGAATTTTATGTTCCTTCGTTTCAGCCATAGGAAAAATTGATGAACAGGGGAGAAACACTGCACTACGTGATAGTACAACTTCACTTGATGATGCCAGTCAGTATACTAATGCCTGAGGGTCAAGTGGCTTCTAGTGGCAGAAGCCTGAACTGCAATGGGTTTGTCCCACAGAAAACATTTCCAGCTACTTTTGGTACCCCCTTGTATGTATATTTTAAATAGTGACAACACAATAGAAAACAATAATTACAGAATTGTTGCCTATGTGCAAAGCTGAATATACAGAGAAAAAAAGGCATCCCAAATATACTTTGGATACTTGCTTAATCATTTAGGAAGATGAGAAAGGAAATATCTAAATCTTTTAATTTGGTATAATCATTTTTTAAAATATGATTTAGAGACCACATGAGATTTAAAATAACCAAACATAATCAAACTGCTTTGTTTTAAATTAAACTGAAGAAGCCACACACATACACACACACATATCTATAAATATAATTGTGACTATTAGGCAGCCATTTTCAGGTGCCTGTAAATAAACACTGAGACTCAACACACTACACCTGATACTCTATATTCTCAGTACATGTAAATATGTAAACAGTTTTCTATGATGTGAAAGGAGGAGCAAATTTTAAGTAAATATATGACTAAAATACAGACAAAATGAATTGAAAGATAAATAGTTAAGAAAATATATGCAACAGTAGACAGTACTAATGAAGAGGGAACAAGAGGAGAACAAAGAGACAAGAAAAAAAAACATAACCATGACAGACGTGAATAACAAAAGCTAATATCATTTAAAAAGAACAATGGATAGCAGAAGTAGTAGTGCCAAACAAAATGCCTTGAAGTAATTCAGTTATAATCTTTACATTCTGAGTTTATATCTCAGCAAGACTGACTTTCCAAAATCTGTGAGACCTTGACAATATATAACAGCAAGTACATAACAACCTAACATCTTTCTACAGCACTAAAATACAATCACTACACATATAAGGGGGTGCTGAAAAGTTCTTGGTTTTAGGTAAAAGAAAATACAGGAGGATCAGTTAATTATGATTTTATTCAACATATTCCCCTCTCTGATTCACACACTTATTGCAGTGGCCCTTCAATTTTTCTAAGCCCTATAAAAAAACTCAGATCAGGCCTCCAACCAGGCCTTTCATGATACCCTTATAGTTAGGAACTTTTCAGCATCCCCTTGTACCAAGGAAATGATCATATAACACAACACCCCTCTTACACAAAACTCAATACAAGCTTAAACCCTCGTGCTTTATCCAAATGCTAAACCTCACAATCTCTGATAATCTCAAATGGTAACTACACACATAACATTCATAAAACTGAATCCCAAAGACAAGGCTGCTTCTTCAAAACCAGAAAAATACCTCAGTATTTCAAGTTACTGGCCCTCTACAAAGCATGAGAGTAGCCCACATTAGAATACTGCTGGCAGATCAGGGACAATATTTCACACACACACACACACAGCTAGATTGCATTATTCTTGTCCAGAATCACAGCTCTCTGTGTTCTTGTTCACATCTTCCCTATAAACATCACCCTAAAGAAGTTCTAAATAAAACAAGATTGCTATTGAAAAGCTAAATTGACCTGGCAGGTTTTCAGCTCAAAACAAAAGGGCTTCAATCACAGAATACTGCAAAGCATTATCTCTAACCTTACATCATAAGATGATTGTCTTGCTGGTGGTTATGTTAACAAAGAGAAAAAACTTTTTGACAAGTTGCAAAATTAATAACGACTTCAAGTTTTAGCACAAAGCCAGCAAGTTTGATGGCGGAAAGGGTAAGCTGATTACACATCAACTCTAGTGCTCAACTGATACTGATTTTATCAACCCCAAAAGGATGAAAGGCAGAGTCAACTTTGGTGGAGTTTGAACCCAGAGCATAAAGATGGACAAAATGCTGCTAAGCATTTTGCCTGGAGTGCTAATGATTCTGCAAGCTCACAGCCTTACTCTCAAAACTAATAACAATACTTTATGGTCTTTTATTCTTTACTAGTTCAGTCATTGGACTGATGCCATACTAGAGGGTACACCAACATATGTATGCTAGACAAAAAAGAACTAACAAAAGAATGTTAAAAAAATAAGAGCACTAGTGTAAAAGAGCAACACACACACAAAAAAAACATTCAGTAACAGAAAATTCAAAACTTTTTAAGTTAAACAATTATTCTTTAATTTAAGAGAACAATATAGAATATTTCTTTCAATATTGTTCCAATAGTGAGGATATTAAATTATATTGTAGATTAAATTATATTATTTCTCAACAATCACTTTACACTTCAGTTAAACGTGTAAAAGGAGATGACTAGATTGATATACATGTAAAATAAAACAAAACATTCATTTACCAATGCCAATACATAAACTGTCAAAGAGCATACTTAAAAGAACATATATTTGATGTCTAGAAACCATGAAATATCTCTTCATTTCTGTAAGATATACTTTTCAGGAAATTCAGACAGTGCAATCCATTATCCTCCCTTCTTCACTCATCTCCACTAACATGTATATAACTTCTATATGTTTCTTTTGTAGTTCCAATACTTGGAGCTATTTTAAGGATTTTTATCAAATCAATGGATGAAGCCAATCCCAAATTTGTGCAGTCTCCTCTTCTGAAAACTCAATTCCATTCTTACACAATAACAGAAACTTTCAACAATTCTTGACTTATTGATGAATTCAAATTCTGTCACAGTCAACTTTGCCTTTCATCCTATTTATCCAATAAAATAAAGAACCAGTTGACAAACTCCACTCCCCCAAATTTCAGGCCTTGTACCTATATTAGAGGCCATTATTAATATTGATGAGAAAAAACTGCTATTAGGTCAGCATAAAAATCTATGTGGCAAAAATAATTAGCAGCATCAATTTGAAAATAAGCATTACTAATGATGTAATGCCATTCAGTCTCTTGTAATAGCACTCATTAGTCATTTTTGTTTTTGTCAGTTCCTTTGTTTGATATACATACCTTAGCTCACTATACTTTCAAGGGTATAGTTGATTTAATCAATCAGGGTACTTGTAAACTGCTACTCATTTTAACAACCCCAGAAATATAAAGGCAACCAGATTTGAACTCAAAATGTAAATTAACATCACTAAACACTGTAAGATACTGTCCACTAAATTACTAGTGATCTACTTCCATAGAAACAATTTAAAGTCAGAAGATGGAGTAGGGAAGAACATCTGTTGAAAGGCACTTTGTCTGGCTCCCAAATATATTTCAACTGTTCTAATAATAGCATTCTTCTTTGTAGTTTTGTTTACATAACATTAACTGTGTCATGGAATTTGATATTAGTATCAAAAATGATGACAATACCATGAATTTGACAAGGATAATGCCAATTTATAATTCAATTTATAATTCAGTTTATAATTCAATGAGATGTTCTTTGTGAATATCAAATTATATTATTTTTCTAAATAATACATTATATCTGAAAAGGAAAAGAAAGAAATTTTTTTACAAAAAATAAAGGAAATAACATCCCCAATAGATTTTCTGCATGTCTAAGCAGATAAAGTCTTGATTTCTCAACTGGAGATATGCAATTTTATATCCCATCAGTGGTAAGAGTATCATGTACCATTAACAAAACATCAAATATTTACACTATCACTTTCTAGCAGATGAAACAAGAAGAAACATTGAATCTTAGTGCAAGGCACTGAATTTTCCAACTTCATTTCACTGACAGTAGACCAGATAAGAATAGAAAAGGGAGCATTCCAGTTTGGTGATCTTTGGAATGGGATGTTTGGAATAGGATTTACAAAATGAAGGAATATAAAGAGCAGATTGCAACAGACAGCTTCTAATGAGGTTGAAATGCAACCAATGATTTCAAGTGCAGAGTCCAGTACAGAAACAGAAGAGGTACAGAGCCAAATTATCTTAAGTATAGGCCTGAAACTGAAGGTGTCTGAAGCAGAAGTATTTAGCTCACTGTTAATAGACATAAAACACAGTTCAATATCTATTTACTGTGTTTCTCCATCCCACACTTATGTTCAATATCTAACCAGTTGGGACCTACAAACTACAAACAGGTTATAGCTTGAAAAAGAAACATCAAGAGGCCATGACATACTTAACTCAGGATTGATCTTACTCCTGGTAGAATGTAACCTTAGATATCCACATTATTTCAATAAGCCATCAAGTGCTCAAAACCCTTCTGATAAGCTTCTCTGTTCCTAAGAGGCAAACTATCTTTTATCCATTTGTCTATTTCATCATTTACAGTCCCCATTGCACCAACTATCATTGGCACAATCTTTATAATTATCATTATTTGACATTTAATAGTTTCAAGCAAATTTCTACTGCATCACCTGCTACACTTCCATGTTACTGAGGTGTGTGCTGCATAATGTGTTTTTTTTTGGGTGGGGGGATATAAACTCATCCCAGTTTTATATTGCATTTTTGTTTTGTTAAGGGGTTTGGCTGCAGTCCTTTTTTGTATTCATATTGTATTGTGTGTTGTGCATGTAATGCAAGTTGTGTCCTTCTGTTTAGTATCCAACCTGTAGAGTACATGTTGTGAGGGTTGTTTATTTTATTGGATATTTGCTGTATAAAGTGAGTTTTGGGATTGTTTTATTTGGGTTGTACTACTGAATTGATAGTGTCTTACATAGGATATGGGCTGTTCCTAGCAGGGCTATTTTTTGGATAGTGTGTAGGGTTGAAGGTCTGAGTATAGTTTCTAATTATTATTATTATTACGATTATTATTTACATTCCATAAATCAAACAAATTAAAGCTTTTAAACTTGAAGAAATGTTGAATCAAAAGACAAAAAGAGTACATTAAATAAGTGAAAATGTCAACTTACGGTAAATCTTGCACGTTGTTCCATAGTTTCATATCCGATAATTGGTACCTGTACTGGAATATTGGAATAAGCTGAAGTATAAAATTCTCCATCCTCGGTGTAAGAAATATTTACCCTTTGTTTGTCCAAGGAATCTATAGAACTCTGACTAACACTTCTACTGTTCTTAGTTCTTGTGGAACTTGGACTAACAGGGGTTGAAGAATCAATGTTCTTTGCATCATTGCTCAATTTGGAATCTTCCATGACTTCTTCTGCAGAATCTAAGTCTC
Source organism: Octopus sinensis (assembly GCF_006345805.1). Classification (NCBI taxonomy): domain Eukaryota; kingdom Metazoa; phylum Mollusca; class Cephalopoda; order Octopoda; family Octopodidae; genus Octopus; species Octopus sinensis. The sequence continues at coordinate 59,073,834 of NC_042997.1, forward strand.
CTTCAGCATATTGCACTTTGCTTCTATCTAGTAAATACACTTTGGAACTACTAGGTTTCACAACATTTATATTTTTATCCAGTCCAAATTCTTTCTCCATGCTTTGTTCTGGTGACACTCTGGAATAAAAGAGAAAAGAAAACTTGTAATTATGACAAAAGAAGAATGAATGTTTCAGTAAGAGAGTCAATATAAATATCTTGAGAAAAAAAAGGGGAAAAAATGATATAACAAAGGAGAAAGAATGATGTCACATAATCTAAATGTTACTATTTCCAAATACTTATCTCCACCGAGATACTAGTTCTAAAAATTCCCCCTAGCCAAGGTGTTAGATGAAGTAATATTCCCAAGGTCCTTAACTTTCTCATAGCAGAAATAATAAGAAGCTTGGCTGAAGAGAGAAAAAGTGAAGAGAAAGAAAAATACTCCCTTCTACCCTCCTTCCACATTGGCATACACTTTAATCAGTCAGTCTTTCACACCAAAATAGTCTACTTTTTCTTCTACATTCAGTTCAACTCTTTCATTTTAATGTCTCTCATTAACTTTTCTTTCATCTTTGTTGATTCGCTTTGTCCTGTGTTAATTCATTCAATATATAGTGAGAAGACAAACCATGTGCTTAATTAGTTTGCAGTACTGAAATAAATAACGTACAATGATTTGAAGTTCTTCAAGAGGAGTGACTTAATTTGATAATGTGAAAACGTATTTTGTAGAGAAACAACAGCAAAAACAATATGATATTGAATGGTCAAGTTTCAATGATAAAATTTTCAATATTCTCTGACAAAGGCCTACCTCTTGGCACTGCATTAACATCATCAGCAACTTTGAACAGAATTCCCAAAGTTGTCATAATGGGACTAATAGCATGCTAAGTTAACAGTAGAAGAATGGTAGGTTAACTATTAGCTGTAATAGAAACTCTTTCTCTCTTCCACTACACCACAAGAATTCCAAGAACAGCAAAGTAAAGAACAAACAACAAAATAAGCCTGAATAGAATATAAGTAGGTATATCTGCATGTCTGTGTAGAAATACATTCACACACACACACACACACACATATAAACAATGAAAGATATGTAAGAGTGTAGCAAGTTGGTGATGGAATTAATTATATAGTGTAGGTACTGTTGCTGTTTTAGCTGTTCTTGCTTTTCTGAAAATAGACATCAGAAACCAGATAAAAGAAGGAGGGAGGGAGGGAGAGAAGGAGGATGAACCTATTTAACTTATTAATACTTCCTGACATCTCAGAAGTCCTGTGGTACTCATAGATATTAAACGCACACAAACACACACATATATATGTGTGACAGATTGAAGTGAAATATTAAATAGTTTTTAGATCACTGTCTTTTTTTGTTTTGTTTGAACTTATTCAGTTACTAAAGCACAGTAATATTATATTAGGCACAAGGTGGCAAGCTGGCAGAAACCTTAGCACACCAGGCAAAATGCTTAGCAGCATTTCATTTGTCTTTACAGTCTGAGTTCAAATTCCACCCAGGTCAAATTGCTTTTCATCCTTTTGGAGTCAATAAAATAAGTACCAGTTAAGTACTGGGGTTGATGTAAATGACTTACCCACTTCTCCAAAAATGCTGGCCTTGTGCCAGAATTTGAAACTGATATTACACCAGGCATATGCATTAACACTTCAGTTTATATGAACTTCATTATACAATTCATCCTCATCCTTACCAAACAGAAAACCCAGTTTCCTTCTCTCCCACTTCACATCAAGATTATTCATGCTCTAATTCAATAATGATGTCCAAGAGTGTCACTGGATGTATCAATGGTGATATTTGTGTTTAAACTAGAAATCTGCATTTGTCGATGTTACTACTGCTGTTGTTTAAACATAGGTCAGCACTGATTCAAGAAGACCTATGATCAAAGTTGTTCCAGCTGCAAACATTCCAAACCATATTTGTTTTTTTAGATGGTGTATCTAAAACTATCTTATCTAAACATGTCCTTCTGGTTCTTAAGACAATAGTATGTGATTTAAGGGAGATCTGACTGTCATTTCTATTAGGTTAAAAAGCTCCCTTGTTGGCTTCATACATTTTTCTTGTGTTGGTTCCAACAACCTCTCCATATCATTCACTCTAAGCAGAAGAACTCTCATCCATACAAAAAAGCATAGTTGCAATGAACAAAGAAGAAACTGTATGCAGCTTCAGGTGATATGCCAATATTTGCAACAAAGTGATGCTGAACAGCTTATGAACAAGAAAGTAGTAGCGTTAGGGTATCATCTTCATTAACAGCTACATTGACCAAAATCATCATCATCATCATCATCATTTAACGTCCGCTTTCCATGCTAGCATGGGTTGGACGGTTCAACTGGGGTCTGGGGAGCCCGAAGGCTGCACCAGGCCAGTCAGATCTGGCAGTGTTTCTACAGCTGGATGCCCTTCCTAATGCCAACCACTCCGAGAGTGTAGTGGGTGATTTTATGTGCCACCGACACAGGTGCCAGACAAGGCTGGCGAACGGCCACGCTCGGATGGTGTTTTTATGTGCCACCGACACAGGTGCCAGACGAGGCTGACGAACGGCCACGATCGGATGGTGTTTCTTACGTGCCCACAGCACGGAGGCCAGTCGATGCGGTACTGGCTACGGCCACGTTCGGATGGTTTTCTTGTGTGCCACCACAAAGATACAAATTCCATTGATGTTCATCTATTTTGATTTGATTTGATTTGATTTTCACTTGCCTCAACAGGTCTTCACAAGTGTCACAAGAAGGAAGGAAGGTATGCACAGGTGAACTGACAACGTCCCAGGTAGGGGCCACGGGTTATGGCCTGACTAGTCTTGCCGGGTCTTCGGATGATGTTTTTATGTGCCTCCGACACAGGTGCCAGATGGATGGTGTTTGTTACGTGCCCACAGCACGGAGGCCAGTCGATGCGGTACTGGCTACGGCCACGTTCGGATGGTTTTCTTGTGTGCCACCGGCACTGGTACCACAAAGATACAAATTCCATTGATGTTCATCTATTTTGATTTGATTTGATTTGATTTGATCACTTGTCTCAACAGGTCTTCACAAGTGTCACAAGAAGGAAGGTATGCACAGGTGGACTGACTACGTCCCAGGTAGAGGCCACAGGTTATGGCCTGACTAGTCTTGCCGGGTCTTCGGATGGTGTTTTTATGTGCCACCGACACAGGTGCCAGATGAGGCTGGCGAACGGCCACGATCGGATGGTGTTTGTTATGAGCCCACAGCACAGAGGCCAGTCGATGCGGTACTGGCTACGGCCATGTTCGGATGGTTATCTTGTGTCCCACCGGCCTTGGTACCACAAAGATACAAATTCCATTGATGTTCATCTATTTTGATTTGTTTTGATTTGATCACTTGCCTCAACAGGTCTTCACAAGTGTCACAAGAAGGAAGGTATGCACAGGCGGACTGACTACATCCCAGGTAGGGGCCACGGGTTATGGCCTGACTAGTCTTGCCGGGTCTTCAGATGGTGTTTTTATGTGCCACCGACACAGGTGCCTGATGAGGCTGGCGAACGGACATGATCGGATGGTGTTTGTTACGTGCCCACAGCACGGAGGCCAGTCGATGCGGTACTGGCTACGGCCACGTTCGGATGGTTTTCTTGTGTGCCACCGGCACTGGTACCACAAAGATACAAATTCCATTGATATTCATCTATTTTGATTTGTTTTGATTTTCACTTGCCTCAACAGGTCTTCACAAGTGTCACAAGAAGGGACGTATGCACAGGTGGACTGACTACGTCCCAGGTAGGGGCCACGGGTTATGGCCTGACTAGTCTTGCCGGGTCTTCGGATGGTGTCTTTATGTGCCACCGACACAGGTGCCAGATGAGGCTGGCGAACGGCCACGATCGGATGGTGTTTGCTATGTGCCCACAGCACGAAGGCCAGTCGATGCGGTACTGGCTACGGCCACGTTCGGATGGTTTTCTTGTGTGCCACCGGCACTGGTAACAAAGATACAAATTCCATTGATGATCATCTATTTTATTTTGATTTTCACTTTCACTTGCCTCAACAGGTCTTCACAAGTGTCACAAGGAAGGTATGCACAGGTGGACTGACTACGTCCCAGGTAGGGGCCACGGATTATGGCCTGACTACTCTTGCCGGGTCTTCTCACGCACAACATACTTCCATAGGTCTCGGTCTCTAGTCATTTCCTTGGTGAGACCTAAAGTTCAAAGGTCGTGCTTCACCACCTCATCCCAGGTTTTCCTGTGTCTACCTCTTCCACAGGTTCCCTCAACTGCTAGGATGTAGCACTTTTGCACACAACTATCTACAGCCATTCTCGTCACATGACCATACCAGCGCAGCCGTCTCTCTTACACACCACAATTGACGCTTCTTAGGTTCAACTTTTCTCTCAAGGTACTTACACTCTGACGATTATGAACACTGACATTACACATCCATCGGAGCATACTGGCTTCATTTCTTGCAAGCTTACGCATATCCTCAGCAGTCACGGCCCATGTTTCACTACCATGTAGCTTGGCTGTACGTACACATGCATCATACAGTCTGCCTTTTACTCTGAGCGAGAGGCCTTTTGTCACCAGCAGGGGCAAGAGCTCTCTAAACTTTGCCCATATGATGAAAATAAATGGTGTTGCTAAAAAAGCTTTCTTTCTTATAAAGTCCACGGAGTAGTTGTGAAAGGATGGGTGGGGCCAGGATGTGAATTCTCCTTTCTTGACACCTTCAATATAACAGACCCCAAGAGAGAGAGAGAGTGTGTGGAGAAATAGCTGCAGTACTTGACAGACATTTTATTGACTCCAGGGAATAAAATGTCAAGTTAACCTTAGTAAGATTGAACTCAGTGAATAGGGAGCTGTAACAAATACCATAAGGCATTCTATCAGACACTCTAATTACCAAGACGACAAGCTGGCAGAAATATGAGCATGCTGAGTGAAATGCTTAGTGTTATTTTATCTGTCTTTATGTTCTGAGTTCAAATTCCGCCAAGGTCGACTTTGCCTTTCATCCTTTTGGGGTCAAGAAATTAAGTACCACTTGTGTACTGGGGTTGATCTAATCGACTTACTTTCCCCAAAAATTTGACAAGCCCCTCCCAAAAAATTTCAGATATTTTGCCTAGAGTAGAAAAGACACTCTAATCACCTACATATCACTTCCATGAAAATATCTCCCAAAGGATGGGATTGACAGAAGTCGAATCATAGATAAGTTGGTATGACTTGACCAAAAATAGTGCTAATAGTAACAGCTATTAAGGGTTTAGAAGTTAAACATGATCACAGACAAAACAATATATAATACAAAGGCAGAAAAGAATGTTATGCAGGCCATCTAAGCTAGAGATTGTAATTTTGACTGTAATAATGATATTGGTTTCAAAATATGATATAAGACCAGAAATTTCAGGGAAGGGGTTAAGTCAATTACATCGACCCCAGTGCCCAAATGGTACTTAATTCATTGGTCCTGAAAGGATGAAAGGCAAAGCTGAGCTCAGAGAAATTTGAACTCAGAATGTAAAGACAGACGAAATGCCAATAATTCTGTCAGTTTGCTGCCTAACAATAGTATTGATATTGATGGTAATGTTGATGGTGATGTTTTAGCTATTTGCTATACCAAGGTCAGTCCTAATCAAGAAGATCTACAATCAAAAGTGTTCCTTCTGTGAAGACCCCCATTTTTAGGCATGGAGTATGTAAGACTACATTATACAATGTCCTTTTTTTTTTCTCTTAAAGATAGGATAGTTGGGGATGCAACAACATTAATCATAGGTCTGCAAGCTTAGGTCTAACTATAGTTAGACAATTATGCTAATCATACAAACATGAAAGCAGTCTGTACCAACATGCATAGTAAGTGATCTTAAAAAGATTTCTGATACTTCATATTTCTATAGATGCTCACATAGATCTTTTATTAGCTTGTAACAGCAAGGATGTTGTAGTTGCTTAATTCCAAGCCAACCCAGATAAAAGCCTTTATAAAAGAATAGTGGTGGTGGTGGTGGGAGTATGATAACATTGACAGTGGCAGTAAAGATGTTGTTGGTGATATAATGGGGATAAAACAATGGCTATAAATAAATATTTAAGCAAGGTCAACAAAATACATTAGGTAAATTATCAGTATACTCTAGTATGTAAAATTGTAAACTTGAGGAGATATCAAGTTTACTCTATTAAAAAAAAGACTTCTATCTTTCAACCATAGTAGAAAGATACAACACTGAATCTAAACCGAAAGTCACAACAGAACTCATTCACAGAGGACCCTGTACCAACATGTATTCAACTATGCAAGGGAAAAGTATCAATGCATTAATAACAAAAATTACAGTGAAAAAAAAAGTGAAAATGCTTTCCAAATATTTAGCGCCAGTTTAATGACATTCAGCAGATAAAAGATAAATCTTCCAGGATTTGGATGCAATTTATTACATGATTTTCCAAGTGATCTAGAACATATATCAGACAATTGGATGAACTGAGGCAATTTCTGAATAAGGTTTCTTTCCAGGGCAACGAAATGCTTGCAAAGGATTTGAACTCAGAACTGTTAAGTTGGTAGTTTGAGCATGAAAGAAATGCATGTTGGTACAGACCACCTTCACACTTGAGTGATTAGCCCAACTGTTTAGCTATAATCAGATCTAATACAACAGACCTATGATTAAAAGTGTTCCAGCACTGACTGTCCCATCTTTTTCTCAGGTACAACTTAAATCCAGGACTAAAATATCCAGTGCATCCTTATTTTTTTTTAATTAGCAAAGTATGATTTGAAGAAAGTTTAGCTGGTATTTCTAGCAGTTGAACAATTATGTAAAGCAATGTTTCTCAATAATATTTTATTTTTATCAATGGACCCCTTTGATTCCTATTTTACTTGGATAGACCCTTCCTAGTCATTCAATGTTTAACAAATCATATATTTTTTATAGTATTATTAAGAGTTGTATATAAAAAAAATTACTGCAGATAAATTTTAACATGTAAATCTTATATGGACCCCCAAGGGCCATATGGACACTAGTAGAGAATCACTGGAGTAAAAGTTCCTTCATTGGCTCATTGACAGTTATATGAAGAGGCATCCAACTTTAAATAGAAAAATTAATTTGCCCTAAAAGCTCTTACACAATAGGTGCAGGCATGGCTATAGGCACAAGCATGATTATTGTCTATAGGCACAGGTGCAGCTGAGTGGTAAGAATAGGTGCCAGCATGGCTGTGTGATAAGAAGTTTGCTTCCCAATCATATGGTTCTGGGTTCAGTCCCACTGCATAGTACACTAGACAAGTATCTTCTGTTGCAACCCTGAGCCAACCCAAAGCCTTGTAAGTGGATTCAGTAGACAGAAACTGAGGAAAGACCATTGTGTGTGTGTATGTGTGTGTGTGTGTCCATGTCTTCCCCCACCACCACTTGACAACTGGTGCTGGTGTATTCATGTCACCATAACTTAGCAGTTTGGCAAAGGAAACCAATAAAATAAGTAACAGGCTTCAAAAAAAAAAGTACTGGGGTCAATTCATTTGACTAAAAATTCTTCAAGGTGGTGCCCCAGCATGGCCACAACCTAATGACTGAAACAAATAAAAGAATATAGAATCTAAAGATCTATTCAATCCTAATCTAGCACAACGAGATAAAACAGAGTTATAAAAAATAGAAAAGTTTCAGCTTCAAATTATCTTAGGAATATACCATCATCTCATGAATAATAACATGAATATTGAAACAAAAAATAAATAAAACACAGAAAAAGAAAAAAAGACAAAAAATTTGAGACAAGGAAATTATGTAATGAGGCTTGATGCTGTAAGAATAGTTTGGTGGTATTAAGGTTGTGTAGTGGTGGGTACTTTGAGATGTTAGAATGGAGAAGTGAGGATGAAGAGGAAAGTGGTAGCAAGTGTGATATGTAAATGAAGGTGTGATGCACAGTGAGTGAGAGAAATCCCAGTGTGCTTGTAGGAAGGTGTTTACAGAGTAGTGGTGACAAAGCAACAAATTGAAGAAATAAACAAAACAATTTTATTACCAGTCATAAAATGAAGTAATAAAATAAATAAAAACAAAGATATGGCAATTGCAATGGTGATGATGACAATGACGAAAATTATGGTACTGATAACTTACAAACAAATGCCGAAAAGTTTCAAAACCAAGTTGGCAGCCATTGATTTGATATTGATCATCTGACCGATACGAATGTTGGAAAGAAAATTAGGTTCTCGGATGACATTCAGTACACAAAGCAAGGTGAAAAGCAGGTAATATCTCACTTGGCTAACACTAATTGTGTTAGTAGTGTCAATGGCACTAGTGGTGGTGGTGGTAGCGGTGGCAGCAGTAGTAGTAGTGGTAATAACACCACACTGAGTCTTCCTCTTTCGCCGGACACTTGAACTTACTTCATACATAATAATCAAGATTTGTTTTCGTAATGACCATTCTACAAACTGACTACAGGGGAACAACTGTGTGTTGTTAGATGAAAGATAAGATGGAAAATTCAGAGTTAATGGGTTCTCCTTCTGTACAAAATTCTTATTTGACCCACTACTTTTCAATTAACTGTATCATCATCAACAACAGAACAAACAAATGAACCAGAGAAATAGAAAGAAAAATATATTTAGTGTGAGATTAAATATTCTCAATGGAAGAATATAAATCATTAGAAAGCTTTAAATTTCTTTCTTTACTTCTTTAGATCCTTAAAAATTGTTGCAATTTTATTCATGCTGAAAAGCATAATGTGTATGAATGGTCATGTGTGAGTGTGTATGTAAGTGCACACAATTTACACTGTGTAGGTAGATGTATACAGTGAGTTGGTGCTACTGAATTCAACTTAGTATGGCTTTTAAATAAATTTAAGGCAAGAATTTCTTTCTTCTTCACTTCAGTTTCAAAAAACTATCCTTCTGCTGTAAATATTTCTTTCCTTTCAATATTCACCACAGTATTTTCCACCCCAAATGTGTTCAATGATGTGTGGGTATTTTTTAGTACACCAAATAACTATCCGGACTTTGGGAATTACTTGAGGTTTACAGTGAGAAACGCAAGAGATCTGAAAAGAAGCCAGTGACAACAGCTTTACTATGAATGTGTACGTGTCTGTAGAGGGGGGAGGTGCAATTAGTTGCAGTGAAAAGCAATTAGTAACGGTAGGTGGAAGTCATTTGGCAAAGTAAGTTGAGGTGGTTGTCTGTTGGTAGAAGGTCAAGGGTGATGTTGGCTGATGATAGAAAGACCAGAAAGAAAGTGACAGTAAAACTTAACTCAGGGAGGGAGGAGGGTTTCAGGTGGAAGAGATAAAGAGACAAGAATAAAAAGAATGTAAGAGAATATGACAGAGAGAAAAAGATAAAGAAACGGGGGGGGGGGGAGCAAGAGAAGAAAGCTTGATAGCAAATGACTTTACAGTAAGAGCAGAGAATTAAAAGACAACATTAAGGAGAATGAAATAATGAACTGAAGAAGAGAAATGAAGTGTGAAAGAAAAAAGTAGTAAGAAAAGAATTTGGTGGAAGATTTTACCAACAAAGAAAAGCATAAACAATTGCTTGGAGAGAGTATTTAAAGTTTAATGAAAGTATTCTGAAATGCCAAGGAGCTAATAGGGTGCCATATGAATACAACAAGGGTACTTATTATTCGATAACATTACAACACTGTTTCATTACTTATACATACTAAAATTACTAACATTGACCCTCTGCTGCCAAAGGTCAAGTCAAAGCAACACCTCTAAAGAAGGATAGGGGTGATATAGTGAAATATGTCTGCATGAAGAGACACAATTGTAGGGTAGGTATGATGTTAGATTCCTGACTTGTATGTCATGAGAGCTAATACATGCTTTTTATTTTTTATTATTTGTTTTTGCACAAGTTATTCTAAGAAGTCAAACCAGGGTCCTTTCAGGCACAGTTCTCTGCTCTCTATCTTATCTCAGTCCTTAAAAAGATAATTTGCACACAATAAATTCTCACACAAATACTTAACATACATGTCTCCCCCAGTCAAAAACCAGCTTGTTTTTATTTATTTACTCTAAGAAAAACAGTGGTTCCCATAGATTTTCAGAACTTCTTGGAGGGGAATACAAGAGTAATGCTGTTGTTTGATCCCAACTCAGCCTATAAATAAACGTAATTCTGCCTCACCATCTGATCTTTGTTGTATACATTATCCACATTTTTCTTCTATGAACTATGTTTAGTCCCACTACATGCCACCTTGGATAAGTGTCTTCTACTATAGCTGCAAGTCAACCAATGCATTGAGTGAAAATGAAAGAAGTCTGTCATACATACATACATATATATATATATGTGTGTGTGGAGGCGCGTAGCTTAGTGGTTAGGGTGTCAGCATCATGATCGTAAGATTGTGGTTTTGATTCCTGGACCAGGCGACACATTGTGTTCCTGAGCAAAACACTTCATTTGACATTGTTCCAGTCCACTCAGCTGGCAAAAATGAGTAACACTGCAATGGACTTGCATCCCATCCAGATGGGGAACACATATGCTATAGAAACCGGGAAACTGGGCCCATGAGCCTGGCTAGGCTTTAAAAGGGCACATTTATTTATTTATTTTATATATATATATATATATATATATATATACACACACACACACACACACATATATACACAAATACATATGTTTATATATATGTATATGTGTGTATATGTATATATGTGTGAGTCAGTGTTTGTGTTTGTCCCCCTTCAACACTTGACAACTAGTGCTGGTTTATTTATTTCCCCGTAACTTAGCAGTTTGGCAAGAAGAGATTAGAAAAATAAGTACCAGGCTTAAAAATAAGTACTGAGGTACATTTGTTTTATTAAATTCTTCAAGGTTGTTTCCCAGTAGGGCTGCAGGCCAAAGACTGAAACAAATAAAAAGTTAAAACTAAAACCCATACACAAAACAATTTATGCTAGCTCATACCTGAATTTTCTAAAATTAGAAAATTAATTCAAGACCAGGCAATTTCAGTCTTCTAACAATCAATCCAAGAGTTGGTGATAAAATTTAAACCGTGCATTCAAGGGATTCAATTTTTGTTTCTGATAGGATTCACTATATTATTGAATTTATTATCAGGAAAATATGATGGTAGTTTAAGAATTCACATATCAGCATAATGTGGTACACGTAAATTTAAGCAGGAAATATTTTCTTGGTTTCAGCCAATAAAAAAATCAAATAATTTGAATAATTCAATTTGCTTCCTGTTTATGTTCTTCACTGCCAGTGTCATGTAAAAAGTATCTGGTCCACACTGTGAAGTGGTTGGTATTAGGAAGGGTATCTACCCATAGAATACATGCCAAATCAGACATTGGAGCTTAGCATGATCTTCTGGCTCAAGGGCTCTTATCAAACCATCCAACCCATGCTAGCATGGAAAATGGATGTTAAACAATGATGATGATGACTATCCTCTGTTTTTCCAGTAAACTTTTTGTCACTTAAAGTACATGGTAAAAAACTAACTAGTGATGTAATTAATCATGAGAGTTAACCACTATCTGTCATGCAGTAGAGCCATTCCACATGGGTAATTAGGGAAACAAACCAACAAACCAACCAAAAAACACTTTGCTACATGACTTTGGCATTCGAATTCTGCACATGATACAATAATATTTTTTTATCACATATGTGCATATGTATGTAAGTATGATGTATGTATGTATGCATGTATGTGATACTATACCTTGATACTGTGTGGACTACAATCTCCTTTGATAGGTCTCTAGTATGTCATCATAACTTACATAGCTTACTAATTTGAGTGGTCAATGGTTGTTATGTAAGATTGTTGTAATGGTTAACATACCTATATGATTTACAGCAGATGAATCACTTAAATTCTATAAGCAACATTACAACATATTTCCATCTTCATTGGATATATATGTGTGTGAAAATACTATACTGTGTATTTAATACCTAAACACCTTGCAAAAAGAGATAAAATTTCGAAAAACAAAATAAACTTTATTTTGCTTTGTAATCATTGATAAAATAAATAGGCTTTTAGTTTCAATTATTTCTGAGATAAGAGTAGACACAATAAACAACCAGCCAGCCAATTAAATTGAAGAAAAACAATCTAAGAGAGCCACAATGTGGTTCTGTAATCTTTTAGAATTAGCAACCAATTCTTCTCATAGGTGGAACATTTTTGTTTTTAGGTCAGCTTCATTGCCACTGGCTTGAGGTTTAAAGAATGGAACTGAAACAAAATCTGTGACGTATTTTGTTAGTTTTTGTTGTTTTTTGTTTGATGGAAGGATTGATGGTACACAAAAGATTTATTATTTTTAAAGTTTTTTTAACCCTTTTGATACCAACCCACCTGAAACTGCCATTGATTTTATGATACAAATTTCCAGTTTTAAAGAGATCTAAATTAAAATCTTCCTTGAGAATTTTGTGTTATGTTCCAAACACCTGCTTAATAATGACAGTTACTTTACTACATCCTTAATTATTTCCAAAATTAAGTGAAACAAAGTCAGTATATTTCAACAGAAATATGATAACAAAAGGGTTAAAATCAGATCCTCATCCCCATACTTTTATTTCTGTGTTATGACATTCATTTCAAAAACTACTGCAATACACATTTTTCTGTAGCAATAAAAGAACCAGAACTCACAAATTACTGCATGTTATCTTCTATTACTGCTCATGCCCCTCATTCTTTTTAATACCAGTTAAGTTCAACAGTGTTTTATCCAACACCCAATAGCAAAAAGATGGTTGTTCCTCCTCTCATTCATCAGCTTCCAATTCTCTCTCTCTATCTGTCTCTATGAATTTATCTGTAGGTTTCTCATGTCAAATGCAACACAGATAAAGCACTCATAGTGCAATAATCTAAAAATCTGTTGACAAAACTATTTGACATAAATTTTAGAAAATTAATTTAATTTGATTAAAACACCATTCGTATACACACACACATTTATACATGGCATACACTCCACACACACACATTTTTGTGTGTGTCTGATGGTATTATGAGCTTAATTAGTACAAATTTAACATTAGGTAGAGCAAGTATTTATTTCAAAAAGTTATCATAGTATATAAGCCAATAGATGTTATAAATTGATTCCTTTAGAGTTTTTGAATTTAAATCCTAACTTTATATGGTATAAATCAGTTATAGAAATTAAGTATATTTAGGCATGTGTCCACTGTTAATTTTAGGTTTAGCTTTTAAGATTTAAATCTACAAATAGTAGTAGACACAAACCTAAACAATTAATTTGGTATTTTACAGACAAGTTGGAAAAAAGTTGCCAATAAGCGTTCCATCTTATAAGAGTAAATACCCAATATTGCTGCATTTGAAATTTACTTTTTTCTCTGTAAAATATCAAACACATTTGACCCTTCCAAGATTTGTTTATATAATGATGTCAATTTTATATCAAGAGTGCCTCAATGTGGTTCTGTAATCTTTTAGAATTAGCAACCTTGATATTATATGAAACCTAGACACTGACAGCTACCAACCTTTCTAAAAAGAAAAAGCAATGAAAGGCTTCTATATATTAACAAATACTCTTTCTACCCAATTTATGTCATTAATTGCCATATGCTTGATATTCAATAAAAATATCGAACATGCTTGTCAAGCTTCTCTTCAGATGAGGACTCTTTCATCAGAGTGTCTCATTATTACAATTATGTTAAATGCCTTCAGGGAAAAAATTCCAATACACAACAAATACCATATATACCCCAACTTCTGCATGACCAATATAAACCAAAACTACTATGCTTCAACAATCCAACTCCGATCACAACATCACCAGTAAATTTTTACTTTGATACAAAAACATTTTCCCAATAACTACTGATATAAAATATTTAAGAGAAACAACTAAGTTACTCAAGCACACCTAACTTTGCCTTACTATAGCAAACACTAGTTCACTTCTTTATATGACATTGCATCAACTCCGGAAATTGTCCATTTAACGGTCAATATCTCAAAAAGGTCAATAACATACCATGCAGATGTCTTTACTATCAATAAAAACACACCTAAATCCCTACATCAATATAACTTTGAATACTTTCAAATCCATATTCCACTAACATATCCACTCATTCATAAACATCAGCAGAAGAGTAGATACCACATATAGTCACTAAAAGAACAACAGAACACAATTATAATATCAAATGGAGAATTACAGTCCATGCCAAAGCATTTTAGCAAAATGGCAATTGTAACCTGTGTACTGAAGAAAAGCTGACCATATTCCAGAGCAGCTTTAAGATGTAAAATGACTTGATCTCCTTTGCATGCAGAAGCCCATGTGGTATTATTATTATTATTATTATTATTATTATTATTATTATTATTATTAAGGTGGCAAGCTGGCAGAATCATTAGCATTTTATAGCAGCATTTTGTCCATCTTTACGACCTGAGTTCAAATTCCACCAAGATCAACTTTGCCTTTCATCCTTTCAGGGATGATGAAATAAGTACCAGTTGAACACTGGGGTTGATGTAATCAACTTATCCCCACTGAAATTGCTAGCCTTGTGCTAAAATTTGAAATTATTATTATTATTATTATTATTATTATTAAGGTGGCAAGCTAGCAGAATCATTAGCAAGCAAGGCAAAATACATAGCAGCATTTGGTCCATCTTTATGTTCTGAGTTCAAATACCACTGAAATCGATTAGCCTGTCATCCTTTCAGGGGTTGATAAACAAGTACTTGTTGATCACTGGGGTTGATCTAATCAACTTAGCCCTTTCCCCAAAATTTGAAACCATTATTATTATTATTATTATTATTATTATTATTTATTATTATTATTATTAAGGTGGCAAGCTGGCAGAATCATTAGCATTTTATAGCAGCATTTTGTCCATCTTTACGACCTGAGTTCAAATTCCACCAAGATCAACTTTGCCTTTCATCCTTTCAGGGATGATGAAATAAGTACCAGTTGAACACTGGGGTTGATGTAATCAACTTATCCCCACTGAAATTGCTAGCCTTGTGCTAAAATTTGAAATTATTATTATTATTATTATTATTATTATTATTATTATTATTAAGGTGGCAAGCTAGCAGAATCATTAGCAAGCAAGGCAAAATACGTAGCAGCATTTGGTCCATCTTTATGTTCTGAGTTCAAATACCACTGAAATCGATTAGCCTGTCATCCTTTCAGGGGTTGATAAACAAGTACTTGTTGATCACTGGGGTTGATCTAATCAACTTAGCCCTTTCCCCAAAATTTGAAACCATTATTATTATTATTATTATATTATTATTATTATTATTATGGCATAGTAAATTTTCGCAATAACTAGGTTAAATGAGTGCCTCCTCAAATTAAAGATTTTACCCTATGCTTCACAAAAACATTCAAATAGCAAATTATGAAGAAATGGAGCCAGTGAATGTCAAGGTTGAACAAAAATCTAGACTGCAGCCAACTATCCTACCAACACACTGTATTTATCCATTCACTCCCCATTAATATAATTCCATACTGACATCAATCTGCAGAAGTTTAAATTGGATATAATCCATATCTGTCTGAGATTATAAATATATACATTATATATTCATTTGTTATATCATTTGTATTTATTCATATTTGTTAAGTTTTTAATATGTCTTAATATATTGTATTACATCTCTAACTCAACTAACATTTCTACACACATACACACATTTTCTAACCCCCTTTTGGAACAAAAGAACAATTATAACATTAAATATCATGAAATTCATAAAGACAATGTCGAAAATGTGACTAATTACAGATGAGATTCAAGTTTTGTTAGCCAAAACTTAATCATTAAGAGAATTGTGCCAACTGGCAAGACAGGACAACTTTAAACAACTCAGGTGAGAGCTTACTCATAGCAATTAGAAAATATTCTGACAAGACACTATAAACAGATCTAAATACTAGCCTGCGGACAGAATGGTATAAGGTGATATGAATAGAGACCTTCTGCACAGAAGCAATTAAGTATGTTATACATGGTGACAAATTCACAGACACACAGATTTCAAAATTATTTATACAGAGATATATCTATACAACACACATTCACAATATATATATATATATTATATATATATATATATATAATATATATATATATATATATACACTTACAGAGATATATCTATACAAACACACATTCACAAAATATATATATATAAAATTATAACACATATTGAAACACAGAGGCAATATTTCCCCATAGCCAGGTATGTTTTCACAAAACATTGGAAATGAATGACCTTGTTTGTATTACAGTGACACTCATTTACAACTATCACGCAATGTTAGGACAAGGAGACACAAACACACATATTCACACAATATATACAAACACATACACATATGATATGACAAGCTTCTATCAGTTTCCATCAGTATACAAAATTCAGTTCCAAGGCTTTAGTTAGTTTCTCTATGGTAGAAGACAGTTACACAAGGTCCTTGAAATGAGACTGAACCTGAAACTATGAAGTTGGGAAGTAAACTTTTCAACTATACAACCACACTCATACACATTACACAAAAATCAACTGCCTTTCATCCATCCAGATTCAGTAAAATAATACTCATAATATACTGAGATTATCCAGTAAATTCTACATTTTCCGAATAAAAAATTGGCCTTGTATCAATTCAAATTAAATTCATATAAGAAAACCATACGAATGGCTATACTCCATGGTAGTGAGACATAAGCTATGAATGCAGAGGACATGCATAGACTGGAGAGGAATGAAGGTAGTATCCTCCATTGGATTTGCAACATCAGAGTGCATGGCCAACAAAGCACAACTGTGTTGAGAGAAAAGTTAGGCATAAGAGAAATTAAATGTGGCATGCAAGAGAGGAGAATGCTTTGGTTTGGATATGTGGTGTATATGAGTAAAGGCAGCTATATACAAAAGTGTCTGTCACTGTAAGTGGATAGTACATGTGGAAGAAGGAGACCCCAAAAGACATGGTATGGAGTGGTGAAGACCAGTCTCAGGATGTTAGGACTCACAGAGGAAATGACAAAGGACTGAGATGTTTGGTGATATGAGGTCCTAGAGAAGACCCACCCACATCAGTGAAACTGAGTGCTAGAAGTGGTATCTAACCCACTTGTAACAATAAACTTTTCACACCCTACCCTAAGAAACTGAACTACACCTCCTCTTCTAAACTGCATCTTTCTCTTCCTCACATTTCCTCTTCATACACTATGATTGTCTCCCGCTCCCTTTCCTTGCTCTCACTGCCCTGCTCACTGTATTGCTGCTTTCCTCCACCCCATCTTTATACCTAGGTTTTTGCCAGGCACTGCAATCCTCACTCCATGTTCACACATTCTGGGCAGTACTTGAACACATATATTATGACCTCCGTACCTTGAGGGCATGCCCTGGCAATTGCTACCATTTATCTTTCTCTTTCTTTCTCTCCCATCACATCTATGCTGTTGTTACTTGTGAGTGTACCCTAGCACTTCACCACCATCTCTCACCTGCTCTCTCTTGCACTTTTGCTATTTCCCACTATCTCTTTCCCTTGCTCTTCCCTCTGGCTGAGTAGAGATGTATCCCCTCTACAGCAGCACACCTGTTTCTGCCCTCCTTCTTGATCACTCTCTCTTTCCTCTTGCTTTTCCCTCGGGCTAGGTAACCTAGTATCTCCTTTACATCAGCACACCTATTTCTGTCCCCATTCTTGTACCTCTCCCTCCTCCCTCTCTCTCTCTCTCTTCCTCTCATTCTCTCTCTTTCTCTTCTCTCTTTCTTGCCTGGTAACCATGTATCTCCTCTATAGCAAGACACCTGTTTCTGCTTCTCTATTTCTCTGTCACATTCTAACTTTTCATCATCTGATACAAGATCCCCTCCTCCAATACCCCACCCCTCGCAAAATTCTTTATCTTGCAAGTTACATGGTGGCACTTTTAACTGTCTTGCAAGTGACCATGTTACTTGTCTTGCAAGTTACTTGGTGACCTTGCTAGAGCTGGTGCCACATAAAAGCATCCAGTCCACACTGTGAAGTGGTTGACATTTGGAAGGGCATCCAGCTGTAAAAACCCTGCCAAAGCAGACACAGTAGCCTGGGGTAGTCTTCTACCTGTCAACCATCCTACCCACACATGCATGAAAGTCAGATGTTAAACAATGATGATGATGATGAATCAAGATCCTTGATAAACAGAGACAATTCACAGAAATCCAAATTATTTTCTTCCAAGAACAAGAGAACCCTTTGACAACCAAGTGTATGCCAGTTCAAAGTGTTTAACTTTTTTAATACCAACACACTTGAGATTGTTTCTGGTTCTATAATTTCCACTTCTTGCTTTTAAGTGATCTAAATTTAAACTTTCCATGAAAATCCATATTATGTTCCAAACACCAGCTTAACAATAACAAGGTTATTTACTAAATTTTTCATTATTTTCAAAATTAATTGAAATTAAGTCAGTATATTTCAATAGAAATATGGGAACAAAAGGGTTAAAATATAATTCAGTAAGTTAAAATTTCAAAAGAAAAACAGAAAAACAAATCCATATATTAATTTTTGCTGTTAATTATAATGAAAATATAAAATTTCTTCTGTTTTTGAAGAGAAATAAGCCACCAATTGAAAGATTATTCTTATTGTAGTGGTCATGTGGAGACACAAGGAAAAATTTGAGCTCTTTAAAAATCTATAATTAAAATAAGAGACAACTAGATTCAATAAACTAACACTAAATGCCTACCCTTAAGAACCACATTAAAACATAGTAGTGTTCAGATTTTTCTGTTAAATGCTTATTTAGTCACATTGTTTTGAACTAATCATGCATTTTCTCATAGCTTTAAGATTTTGATGATGTGGTAGTTTATTTTTAGAATGACATTGTTGGGTAAGTGTGAGATGCCAGATCTGACCTGTTTGAACAAAAAATAAGTAGAATATTTTGGCTGGATGTGGCCAGTTTAAATATTAAAGGGATGAAGGAAATAAATGAAAATGTCCCACAATCTTTATGGGGCTATTGATTCACCACTGAAGACAATCTGGCAGAACTGATTCCTGTGCAAGCTAATGAATATGGCCAGATTAGCAGGTGCAATGAGTAAGTCAAGAAAAATAAATCAACCAAGAATTGAAACCAGGCCATGGACAATTACACTTAAAGTTAGTTTATTCCTCATCACTGCTTAGTGCTGAAACAAATGTACTTATTCTGACCAGGCAATCTGACCTTGTGAGGATTTCGACTAAGTACTCCAAGTTAATGAAACACTTGTAAATTGAGTAGAGCACTTGGTTATCTACAGCATCAAACACTGTCTCACTATGGTTTGTACTTACAACAAATGGACTCGGCTGTTGAGAGTTAAATGTCTTTGACAAGAATAGAACACAATACTAGTGCCCTCAAATGAGCATCATAACACCTTGGAAATAAACTTGACAAGATAGGTGTATAATGTAGAGTTGTGAGATGAAGTAGATATGCAATGTACAACTCTACAGATTTTATTTGAAAACAATTCTTGCCAATTCATTACTAACCTAACAATTATGATGATGATCTTAACAACTTGCTCTCCAAAAGTTCCCTCAGTACAAACTATGTAACAGTTTATAATTACATGTAAAAATGCATCAAAAGTAATATGTCCATGTTAAGTGTATATGCTCACATGAGTGTGTGAACACGTTTCAAGTACAATATGTCCTGTACTTAGCATATGAAAGATAAACAGATTAAATGACACATAGTTTAGACAAACACTTGCCATTGTATAATGCTTCTTGTTAATCGCAGCAACAAGCTGTGCTTCCCTACTAAGGAACAACTAAAGCAACCAATTGATAGGAAAATCATATTTATATTCTCATACAAACATCAGGGAAATCAATATAGTGCAATTGATTTTGTTATAAAAGAAAGCAGCTGCCATGTGATCAGAACAAAATCAAGTTTTCTACTAATTTAATGGATTCATTAGATTGAAAATATCTTACACCATCGTCCTTTCTAATGAAAACAGGAAATTGTAACTTTCATGCCTTTCACAGATGCATTAGCAAAATATGTGGAGGAGTTTCAGCTAGAAATCAGGCCCAGACATGTCTGAGGTAATTTTGAAGTCTTCATTGTATAAGAAAGAAAACTAGAGAGTAAGGAACAGAAAACATCTCCCAGATGGCATTTGAAAACAACTCAAACAGTTTAAGTAGATCACTGAAGTCCATTTCACGACTCTGTTGAGAATTTAGCACCACACAACATCTGACACTACCTATGTTAAAAATAACAATTTCTTTACATAGAAATATTTCTTTCATATACCAGGGAACAAGAAAAAAGGGATACTGTAAGATATATACTCTTCCTTTAAAGCAGTGATTCTCAGCCAGGATCTATATGGCCCCTGAGTATCCATATAAGATTTTGGAGGTCCAAACAAGAAAATAGTAAATTAGGAATCAACAATAGTATTTTAAGGGCCCCTGAGAAAATTTTGCTTTAGATGTATTTATTGGTATGTATTACAGGAAACAGCTAGGCTTCTTTCTATAACATTTTACATAATTCAACCTACACAAAATATGAATTTGAAAAGAAGTTTCTACAAAACTAGTTTTTGAACACTGAATGGCTATTGGGGTCCACCAGAACAAAATAGTAATAAAAGGGGTCCGTAGATTTTTAAAAAATGGCTGAGAACCCCTGCTTCAAAGCATTGGTACATTCTGTGAAAAATCTCAAACTCAAAATCAAAATCAATTTTTGAAGCCAATTCATATCTAACTTACTGCCATACTTCAATACCTACTCATACATTTGTTCCATTATAAAGTATTTTTTAAAAATTATCAATAACTTTTTACAAATCATAAGAAGATTGTTAATTTTTATAAGGAAGAGTGGAGTATATAATTGATTGAATCAACTTCCATATACTGCAGATGTTTATTTTATCAATCCCAATGAAATGAAAGTAAAAGACAGCTTATATAGAGCAGGTTGCTAACCATTGGGTCGCAGACTAATAACAGGCCATGGATCATTTGCTGTTGGGCTGCACAGAAAGAATAAATTTTCTTAATTTTATTTCTATTTTATTGACTATTACACTCTGCAGGGTGTTTCTGCATTATATCTTTATCTTTTATGTTTTACTTGTTTCAGTCATTAGACTGCAGCCATGCTAGGGAACTGCCTTGGAGAACTTTTGAATTTTTTTGTTTTATTTATATACTAGCAGCTAAGCCCGGTTTCACCTAGTCGGTTTGGATGATGTGGCTGTAAAACCTACTCTGTGTAAGCATTCGACTAGTTTGGGCACACTTACATTGAAAAATAATTTTAGAATGACTTTCAGTCAAAATGCTAAAAGTAACTGACCAACAAAAAAGTAACAACCAAGATTCAACCAAATCAAAAAATAAACCCAAATACTAAGCGAACAAAGATGAACCATCCCACTTCCATTGTGTGCGCACATGCACACACACATTCACACACACACCCATTTTACATACACACACAGAGTTGAAATGCTGTTTGATTTATTCATCTATCACCCCTTCCTTTCTCATTCATAAACACAAAAGTATTATTATAGTAGATTATCTCGGTAACCATGGGAGCTATGAAAAAATACAAAGCCCAGCAACACCATTGGATCATTCTACACATCTGTGTAAATTTTCACACACACAATTCCACCCAGCCGTTTGACCGTGAATTCCAAGACAAGAAAGAATCACCCATGTCAAATTTATATGTATATATATTATATATATATATATATATATATATATATACATATACATATTTAAGTGTTAGGTGTGTTCCTAGTAGTACACCAATAAAGCACATTCACTGCTTTTCCAACAGAAATTTGTCTCTGGCTATTCCTTTCCAACAGCTTAAACCTATGGTCACTAACAACATATTGCATTAAATCCAAACACAATAGAATTTATTTAACGAGACACCTCTTATTACATCACCTGATAAGGTACTTCTGCAGCAAGGGATGCACCACGGGATCGGTGTACAATGTGTCAAAACAATGGTTGTGAGCAATAAAGTTTCCTGTGTATTCCATTTTCTATCTCTACCATTTGTTTTATATATATCTATGTAATAATTAATTATATGTTAGTTTTAAATTTTGGCACAAGGCCAACAATGTTGGGGAAGGTAAATCAGTTACATCAACCCCAGTACTCAACTGGTACTTATTTTACTGACCAAGAAATGATAAAAGGCAAAGTCAACCTCAATGGCATTTAACCCTTTAGTGTTCAGATTATTCTATCAAACATAATGCCTACTGATTCCCATTGATTTGAATTAATCATGCATTATCTCATATCTTCAAGATCTTGGTGTAATTACTTAATGTAGAATAACATTGTAGGGTAGGTGTGAGAGCCTGGATCTGGCCAGTTTGAACATAAAACAGGTAGAATACTTTTGGCCGGATATGGCCGGTTTAAATACTAAAGGGTTAAACTTGGAACATGAAGACAGACGAAATGCTGACAAGCATTTTGCCCAACATGCTGTTTTTGCCAGCTTGCTGTTTTACAATTAATTATATATTATGCATTTTATGGTGTTTTGTTATGCACATGATCCCCCAGCCCATGGAAACATTGTTTTGCATGAAACCAGTCCAGGGTGTGAGAAAAAAATAAAAAAGGATGAGGATCACAGCTATAGAAGGTTTTATTTTACAATAGTGAAAACTCCACCCATTTCCCTAGCCCAATTTAAGACCCTTTCTTTTTCATATCTTTTATCTTCTCTTTTATTTGTTTCAGTCATTGGACAGTGGCTACGCTGGGGCACCACTTCAAAGGGTTTAGTCAAATAAATCAACCCTCATACTTATTTTTAAGCCTGGTACTTATTCTAGCAGTCACTTTCACTGAACCTAAGTGACATGGATGTAAACAAATAAACACCAGTTGTGAAGTGGTGGGGGGACAAAGACAAACTCAAAGACACACACATGCATGAAACGGACTTCCATGCAGTTTCAGTCTAGTAAATTTACTCATAAAGCATTGGTCGGCCCAGGGCTTAAGCAGAAGACACTTTTCCAAAGTTCCACACAGTAGGACTAAACACAAAACCATGTGGTTGCAGAGTAAACTTTTTAACAACATAGCCAAACAATAAATACTTTTCCAAAAATGTAATGCATTAACATTTGATACATTTCTTGGGGAAATATTCTTCCAGTTTTGTTTGCAGTAAATGGATTGTTCCAGCTCTTATGCTAATGGAATATTGTATAACATATTCATAAAAATTTTACATTTTATCAAATATTTCAAAAGTAAAAGATGTTTATCTCTGCAATCCTGTCTGAATTAAACAATGACTCAATCAAGGTTGCATCCCAAAGGCTGAGAACTGCTTCTATAAAGCATTCAGTAAAGGGATTACAAACTCAAAGCAATATATACAGGTATACCGCCTACTTTCCAGACACAGATTATTCAGAAACTCTCATAATCCACAAAAATTTACAAGCAGGAACTTCAAATTCCTGTGGCCACCAGACTAGTTTACGGCACAGTACAGTATTAAACTTGTATCATTTATACTAATGCACAGGTACCTGTATTTCATTTAAATATTTATGTAAACTATATATTTATTTCATTTGGAATTTGTTGATGAAGGAAACCACTTCTTATTTGGAAAAATCAATAATCTAGGTAAGCTTTGGAACCAAAAACACCAGAAAATCCATATTGTACCTGTACAAAGATTTAGTATCAATTCCAGTAGGATATTAACTCAAAATTGAATAATCCGTTTTGCCATAGGCATAAGGCCTCAAATTTTGGTAAAAAACCAAGTTGATTACATCAGCTGCAGTACTTCTTGACTAGTACTTATTTTATCAACCTCGAAAGGATGAAAGGGATTGTCGACCTTGGTGGAATTTGAACTCAGAACATAAAGATAGACAAAATATTGCTAAGCATTTTGGCCAGCATGCTAATGGTTCTGCCAGCTCACTGCCTTGATACTGAATAATATACTATAAAACTACCATCAGTTCTAACATATATTTTGGAAACAGGAACAATTACTTACCATCACAACTTTCAAACATCACTGGTTCACAACAGGGGTCCATGTAAGACTTTTGATGCAAAATAGTCAATTGCTGATCAAAATAGTCAACTACAGATCCACTGAAGTATTTTAAGGTCTATGAAAAAATGTTACTTTGGATGTATTTATTGCAAGAAACAGCTAGGTTTCCTTCTTTAAGGTTTTACATAGTTCATCATACACAAATTAACCCTTTAACATTTAAACTGGCCATATCCAGCCAAAATATTCTACCTGTTTTATATTCCAACCAGCCAGATCAGGCGTCTTACACCTACTCTACAAAGTCAATCTAAAAATAAACAACCACATTATAGTAATCTTGAAGCTACAAGATTAATATGATTAATTGAAAACAATTTAAGTAAATAAGCATTACATTTTGATAGGATAACCTGAATGCTACAGGGTTAATGTGTGAAAACTGAAATAGGAATTTTGAAAGAAGCATCTATAAAATTCACTTTTGAATTATAAGTAGCAATGGGTGTCCACCAGAATAAAATAGTAATCAAAGGAGTGCATAGGCAAAAAATAGTTGAGAACCACTGCTCTACACAGTTACTCAATTTGCTAGAAAGAACAGTCAAATTTCCCCTCAAATCACACCCTGCTATCTCAAAAATGTATGGACACAGTGGGCAATATAGCCTCTGATAGACAATAAGATGGGATGGTCACAATATGAATGTTTTTGACCACAGGTCAGCTCATTCAGAATTAACCTGAGGTTAAACAACAACTTCTTCCAATTAAAAGATGCTTTCCACAATAATTAGGACATGAAGTTATCACACATTTTCCTAGGATTTGTGTTTTGGAATGCCAGCTGACAAAAGCAATTGTTTATAATACAATGTTCCTACCGTTAGCAAGTATGAAATTACCTTGTCATGTTGAGAATTCTAAATATTTATCACAAACATACTACAGTACTGGACAGCACCAGAAAAAGGTCATGAAATGTCAACCCTTCCATTAGTAAGCCAACATCCTGCTAATTCAGTCATCCAGAACATTTATTCACTTTGATTTCACTAACTTCAGTCATGATGGCATTGTTTCACTATGTTTATAAAGTATTTTATTTTTTGTTTATCTTTTATCTTACTTGTTTCAGTCATTAGACTGCGGCCATGCTGGGGCACTGCCTTGAAGTTTTGTTTGAATGAATCAACCCAAGTTCTTATTTTTTAAAACCTGGTTCTGATTCTATTGGTTTCTTTTGCCAAATTGCTAAATTACAGGGATGCAAACACACCAACACCGGTTGTCAAGCAGTAGGTGGGGGGATAAACACAAACACAAAGACACACATAGATATATAAACATATATATATATTCAACAGGCCAAATCCATAGTAGAAGACACTGCCCAAGGTGTCACGCAATGGGACTGAACCTGGAGCCATGTCGTTGGGAAGCAAGCTTCTTACCACATAACCACGTCTGTTTATTTATCTCATTTCCTATATAGATAATACAGTCTGATAATGTTATTCATTCATCTTTAATGCTTTACTTGTTTCAGTCATTGGATTGTGGCCATACTAAGACACTGTATTGAAAGGCTTTTAGTTGAATTAATCACATCTCACCCACCAGTACTTATTTTTTGCTGCCTTATTATATTTCTTTAAACCTGGTACCTATTTTATCAGTCTCTTTTGCTGAACTTCTAAGTTATGGGGGATATAAAAAAAAAAACAAACACAAGCTGTAAAGTGATGGAGGGGGATAAAATACAAACACACGCAGATATATACATATATACGTAGAAGATGATTATTCTTTAACAAGAATAGTACTGAAAGTGACTTCTTGTTAAAGAATAATAAATTTGTACTCTACCAAATGTACTGAGTAGTCCATCAGCTTACATATATACATACATATATAAATATAAATGCATGTGTAACAAAATGTAAGGTCTGGAACACTTGAGGGGTGCAGTCTCATCCCGTTACATTAAATTACCTGTCGAGGGAAACCCAGACTTCAAATATCTTCAACAGCATAAATAATATTTATTTTCTGGATTCACAATAATATATATATATACATATACTTCCTTACTGGCACCTGCGCTGGTGGCATGTGTAAAAGATTCGAGCGAGGTTATTGCCAGTGCCGCCTGACTGGCCCCGTGTGGGTGGCACGTAAAAGCACCCACTACACTCTCGGAGTGGTTGGCATTAGGAAGGGCATCCAGCTGTAGAAACTCTACCAGATCAAGATTTGAAGCCTGGTGCAGCCATCTGGTTCGCCAGCCCTCAGTCACATGTCCAACCCATGCTAGCATGGAAAGCGGACGTTAAACGATGATGATGATGATGATGATTTCTTATGTAGAAACTTTGATGATGTTTATAAATTGAGTTTTTCTTTTCATTCACCCAACAATTTTCAATATTTTTTTAATCATGCGTAAATTATAAATTTAGAAAAACATAAAAATAACTATTGCCTTCCTAGCTTTATTAATCAAACTTATGTGTAACAAACTTATTTTTCAAGATACTCAACTAGTATGATTTTCAAAAGAAAATGAAACAAGAAGAGGAGGTGAAAAAAGAAAAATATAAGAATACAGGAAGAAGAAGAATTTAAAATAAATACCATAGATTAAATATGAGCTCATGATGGCCTATCCTCTCAGCCATTAAAATAGGTCAGCAAAAAAAAGACAATCATGGAAACTTACATGGAAGGTAGTAATTAGGGCATAAAACTGCAAGATTCTCTGTTGTTTTGGTTAAAAACTGCACAGCTGAGAGGAAGTATTTAGTTCAAGACAGTGACAAGCATATCAGAAATTTAGGAGAACTAACTGCAAAAGGCTGCATAAGCGTCTGAGTAGTGTTGACACTCATAAAATAGTTTTGGAAGACAGTTGAGTAAGTTTCGTAAGACAGTGGAGTAAATGTCATAAAATAGTTGAGTGTGAGTATCACAAGTTGTTTGGATATAATTATCCCAAAAGATCTGGGTAAGCGTTCCAAAAGGCTGAGTGTCATATGAGGCCTGGATAAGTGTTCCTAGATGACTGACTGCTAGGAAAGCGTCATGAGATATTTGAATAGCTGTGACAGGAAGTTAAGTTAACTATGACAAAAAGTTGAGAAATTGTCAAAAACAGTGATTTAAGTATTTGGATGCTATAAGTGTAAATCAGATATGTTGCCCATGGATACCACCAGGCTACAAAGGTAGGCTAGGGCTAACAAGGTTAATTTGAAATATGAAATTTTTTAAGTTAATGTTTGTAGCTGACAAGACTCTTGAGAGACATAATTCTATGGAGATTTTAAAGCGAGAGATAGTATAAGGTTCAGAAAATGAGATGCGTTGTAAGTGTTAACATAAAAAACAGTTAAGTAGAAATTACCTACATGAAAAAAGCAATGTGCAAAATCAGAAGAGGTGTGAAAGATTAGCTAGGAGCAGGAGATAGACTGATGACCAAACATTGAGTTGAGCACTCAACTATAAGGTGAAAGCTATAAACAGGCAAAATGTACTGGACTATAATCACGTGGTCACATGTTCAAATCTTAATACTACAGCCTCTGAGCAAAACACATAACTCTGCTTGCTCCATTTTGTCTAACTGATATAAAACAGCCTCTCAACTTACTAGTTTAGTTGTGAGTAATTAAAATGGCATCAAAAAATTTAACTAAGGTAAATAACTCAAATAGACATATGGCATGGACTGAGATAAAACACGTGGATGTACTGAATTACACATATCAAAACACATGTAATGAATTAAAATTTCCCTCTTAGAGAAGAAAAACTAAATCCTATTGGCATTCATATAGAAACATGTTTATAAATAAGTTTTGACAAACAGTAATTTGCATAATCAAAAATGAAACTGAGCTAAGGGTAAAACTCAAAAAAGACAATAGCAAATTCATCCAAGGTCAACTTCGCCTTTCATCCTTGAAAGATCAATAAAATAAATATCAGTTGAGCACTGGGGTTGATGTGACTGACTTAATCCTCCCTCAAACTTGCTGGCTTTGTGCCAAAATTTGAAACCAAAATTTATATAAGCATCTACCAAATTCATACTGCAACAGTATATATGTGTATATGTATATATATATATCTCAACTAAGGTTATCAATTTAATATAAAGAGTAAAGAGCCTGCTTTAATTTCTATGTATTGTTATCAAGTTACAATAGTTGTATATGAGAACCCAAACACAACTGAAGTAACTTTCATTTCATTTGAGGTCAATAATTAGTACTGGGAATGTACTGAGGCAGAGTCAATTAACCTATATACCACTCCTTCAGATCTTATTATCTAATACCAAAATAATTTTTAAAAAAGTTTTTTTGTATTTTCATTTGTACACAATCCAGTTTTTGTGCACAACAAATATTTTACATCTTAACACATAAACTAATATCTATTATTTCATTCCAACTGAATATGATATAAAACTCTGATGAACTCTTACTTTATATGAGCAACAAACTCGTACCTAAAACACCTTCAAAAGATGTTTTTATTGTTATTAATTTACACAAGTTGTATATTAAAATCCAAACACTAAGGTCACCTTTGATTTCATCTACAGTCAATAAATAATACTGGTAATATACTGAAGTCATTTATACACCTTTTTTTCATACTTTAAGTCCAGTCAACAAAAAGAAATTGCTAATTCAATAAAATGCTGATCAAAGGTATAAGGGAACTCTTGGAATAAAATAAATTTCTGAGGATTGAATAGAAAGAGATTATAAAAAAATGGGAGAGAGAAAAATAGTACATTGGCATGTTCAGAACAAACCTGCTTCGTAAAAGAAAAATTCAGGAAATGCAAAGGGTATTGGATTTTTTTACTTTGCATTGTTTTTATTGTATTTTCAAAAAGAACTGATATTCATCTGGCAGTTCTACATAAAACAGTAAAGATTGTCTCCCTGCACATCACACACACGTTTATATATAAAATGATTTGTAGTTGCAGTAACTTATTTTGTTTATATTAATGACTATTATATATAGTACTGGACCTTTATCAGGCTTCAGCAATTGGCATAGTTTACAAAATACAGTACTTTGTAATGAGTAAAGAGACCCTGTTTTTGAAGTTGGTTAATTTATTCCTTCATTTTTTTTATTCTTTTACTCATTTCAGTCATTTGACTGTGGCCATGCTGGAGCACCACCTTATAGGGTGTTAATAGAAGAAATTGACCCCAGGACTTATTCTTTGTAAGCCTAGCACTTATTCTATTTGTCTCTTTCATCGAACTGCTAAATTATGAGAACATAAACACACCAGCATCAGTTGTCAAGCGACGGCAGGGGACAAAACACACACACATATATATATATATATAACAGGCTTCTTCCAGTTTCCGTCTACCAAATCCACTCACAAGGCTTTGGTCGGCCCAAAGCTATAGTAGAAGACACTTGCCCAAGGTGCCATGCTATGGAACTGAACTCGGAACTATGTGGCTGGAAAGTAAGCTTCTTAGCACACAGCTACATCTGTGCCTATATTTGCATACAGTTTACTCTTGAAGAATTTTCTAAGATTAAATATACACTGCTTTAAAAGTGTATAATCTTGTAGATGTATCTGTTAAATAGAATCATGTTCCTCACATTTCTTCATTTAATTTTCATCCTATAAACCTTATACTGTTTACATAGTACAGTATGATATTTTAAGTGGATTAATAAATATACCCTGCTTTAGAAGTGTATTAATTTGAATCTATTAAAAACAATTTAAGTCTACTTTTCATAGCTTATTTTATATTTTAAGTATATATTTAGACTGTCACCAGAAAACTGGAAATCCAGAAATCTGGGACACTTCCAGTCCCAAGTAGGTGGATAATTGTTCTGGTATTGTATTAATTTTGAATTAGATATGAAAACTATAGTGTCTTTTAATATTTATGACTTTGTTGCTTGTACAAAGTATGAATTTTATATAAATAGTCAATTAGAACAAAATAAAGATTTTGATACAAGACCAGAAATTTCAGAGAAGTGGGTAAGTTGATTACATTGACCCCAGTGCTTAACTTATACTTATTTTATTGACCCCAAAAGGATGAAAACCAAAACTGACCTTGGTGGAATTTGAACTCAGAACATAAAGACATGGTTTTGTGGTAAGAAGCTTGCTTCCCAACCACATGGTTACGGATTCAGTTCCACTGTGTGACACCTTGGGCAAGTGTCTTCTACTATAGCTTCAGGCAGGCCAAAGCCTTGTGAGTGGATCTGGTAGAAAGAAACTGAAAGAAGCCCATTGTGTGTGTATATATATATATATATATATACACTCACTCACACACCTGTATGTACGCGCACACACATGCACATACACACACTTCCCCACACCCACACGTACATACATACACACTCACACACATACACACACACACACGGACATACATCTATGCACACACATACATACACACATACTCACATACATTCATCGGACACACTGCCACCCGGACATACACACAGACACACTCACACATCCACACACATACATACTTACGCACATACTCGCAGGCGCGCGCACGCACGCGCTTGCGCCGGTTCGCGCACGCATACGCGACGCAGGCACCTCGCTCTTGGACCCGACAAGACCTCCCGCCCGTTCCTGGGACCGTCGCGTTTCGTTGGGTTTTCCCACACCCGTCTCCGCGGGACCACTCTTCCATCTTCCCCTCAGCTGGAGTCCTTTTTCCTTAACCCCCCCCCTTTTCGTTACACACACGCGCACACATATACACACATTGCTTAAATATATACATTACTCTTACACACATTCAATCTACTCGCCATTAATACCACCACGACACTGGACACACACACACACTACTACTCAACACACGCTGGCACGCTACATACGCCCCCACCCCTTCCTCCCTTCCTCCTTCCTTCTTTTTCTTACTACTGACTTTGTCTGCTAAGCTGACCACTAGTCTCGCCCTACCTCACACGCCTACACACAGACGCACACACTAACACACACATATATATTTTTGTGTTTTTTCATCTCGCCTCACACACACACATACACACACGCACACGCACACACTCACACATACACACACATCTGTTGCGTTACCAACCTTATCTCCACTCTTTTGCCTTTAAAAACCCACTTTGCTCTGTTTTCGTAAACATCCGTCTTTCACCATGTGCAACTCGTAAACACCAGTCGTCTTTTTTCTCCTTCCCTGTTGCCCGCTCTGGGATCTTTCTTTCCTCTCTCTTCCTTCTTTATGTTTCCGACGAAGAGCTCCGCTCGAAACGTCATACCTCCCTGCTTCCATTTCCTGAGCGCCTATTAATAATAATACTGTAATTGTTCCATTGTTGTTGTTTTTTTGTTTCCCGTTTGGATTAAAATTATATATATATATAATATATATATATATATATATTTATGTGTGTGTGTGTGTGTGCATATATTTGTGTGTGTGTCTGTGTTTGTCCCCCCCACCACCATTGCTTGACAACCGATGTTGGTGTGCTTGTGTAACTTAGAATAAGTACTAAGCTTACAAACAATAAGTCATGGAGTCAATTTGTTCGACTAAAGACAGTGCTCCAGCATGGCTGCAGTCAAATGGCTGAAACAAATAAAAGAATAAAAAGAATAAGTATTTTGTCCGGTATGCCAACAATTCTGCCAGTTCACCACCTTAGTTAAAGCAAAATAGTAATAATATTTATGTGTTAAAGCGTAAAATATTTTTTATACACAAAAACTGGATTGTGTGTAAATAAAAAAACTGTAACAAGTTTTTTTTTAATTATTTTAATATCTGAATGTGAAGTATATAAGATGTTAGCATATATAATTAAGTTTTTATGGGGGATGGGAAAATGGTCAGCTTATAAGGAAAACCCACACTTCTTGATGAACGCCAAATTCCACCCAGTGTTATCTGAAATATGTATTGCATATTGCAGATATACCAGTAGTTCTCAACTAGGGTCATTATGACCCTTGGAGGTCCATATAAGATTTTGCTGTTAAAATCTATTTGCAACAAACTGGTTATATTTCTACAATACACAAAATAATTAAACAAGGTTTTTTTATACAATTCCTAATGATATTTAATTATAAAAATCTAATAGGATTTTCTTAAACATTGAATGGCTAGAAGGGTTAATCCAAGTAAAATAAGAATCAAAGGGGTACATAGGTAAAATTTAATTAAGAAACACTAGACAGATTTTATGGTGAAAGTGTTTAGGTTCTTAGGGTTTTTGTATATTGACTGAATGTTCTGGTCATGAGTCCAGTAATTGCACAGATTGTAATGACTAAAACCAAAATAGTCTTGGTGTGGCACTGTAGTTATAGTGTTAGCTCTAAAGTCATGCTGGAATATGTTACTAAGTATGTGGTCTATGGATGTGTATTTTTCTTGAGTATTTTAGTTATTGGTAATAAAAGTGCAATGATCATGGTTTGTCCTTATTTTAAGACTGAAATTATACTGAAGAATTTTCACATGTGTAGTATGCAGTTGTTTAGACCCAGGTTAGCCTTCATTATGCAGACCTATAATCAGATGTGTTCTAACTGTATCACCTTCCCATTTTCCTTTTCTTTTTTCTTTTTTTTTACATAGAACTGCATAATCTAATAATAATTTTACCTAGAAGTACATAATCTAATATGTCCTTGCTTTTCAAAGATGGTGAAGTATTATTTGAGGGGAATTTTTCAAGTATTTCTAATAGGCATAGGCATGCATATGTGGTTAAGAAGCCTGCTTCCCAACTATGTGGTCTTGGTGTCTTCCACAATAGTCCAGGGCCAACCAAAGCCTTGTGAGTGAATTTGGTAGAGAGAAACTGAAAGAAGCTCATCATATATTATATATATATTTGTGATTGAATTCGGCAGGTGGAAGTTACTGCCGTGTGTGTATATGTGCGTGTAGGTGCTTGTGCTTCTCCGAAAGAGAAAGAGAGGGATATATATATATACATACAAACATGGTGTGATGGGTAAATTGTTGCCATTTTATATTTTTAACTTCACGCATACACATTGTTTGTTTTTGATTTTGTCAATTACACAGTATAGTAGGGTCAGCTGGGCACTGTCTGTGAGAAAAACAGCACCATGACGCAATTCACTCTGCCAGAAATTTGGAAACAACATGCTGCACTGCTTGGCAGTTGTGCTGGAAGTTCCAATACGAACATTTCAGGGTGTCTGGGTGTCAATCTGAGGACATGTACTGAGAGTGATAAAAGCAAACATCCAGTCAACATTATAGAGTTTGGAGTGATCCCTAGTGATGACGACATTATGCCTCCATTCATTTTCCCACACAGCCTCATACTCAACACGGAAGCCTACATCAAGTACCTTGTGGAGGTAGTGCTGCCCTGAATCAAGAGAGTGGCTGCTGAAAGACTCCATCTCTGGCAACAAGACTGGGTTCTCCTGCTTGTGTGACATGGTGCACTACCTCCTCAAGGCCCTTGATGTAGACTTCTGTGTTGAGTCTGAGGCTGCATGGGAAGACGAATGGAGGCATAACATCGCCATCACTAATGATCACTCCAAAACCCATGATGTTGACTAGATGTTTGATTTTTATCACTCTCAGAATATGTTTTGGAGACACTGCAAGCCAATGGTTGTTCTGTGTGTTCACCATCTGATCCTGGTAGAAATTTTTCTCGTCTGAGAAAAACCAAAGCATGTTCAGTTGGAAGGGATGCTTGAGTTTGTTCAAAAGTTTCATAGCACAGTCTTTCCTCTTGTCCTTGATGGCTTGGGATAAAAAAATTGACGCTTTCTCATCGTGTATGAAGAATACCAAATGTCTTCATGAACTACCTGCCTGATAAGAAACTCAGACACTCCCATGTCCCTGAAGATGGACCTGATTGACTTGGAGGGATCATTGTCAATCACGGCCTAGAACTCACCAACAAATTCAGGAGTTCTTTTCTCATCAGAACAATCAGAGTGAGGTTTCTGAGCTGCTATACCTTTGTAATTACCATTAGACTCATCCAACTCTTTCCTAATCCCCTGCACTGTCCTCAGATTGACACCCAAATCCTCTGAAATGCTTGTATTGGAGCTTCCAGAGTGAATGCCAAGCAGTACAGCATGTCGTTTCCAAATTTCTGGCAGAGTGAAATGCATCATGGTGCTGTTTTTCTCACAGACAGTATTCAACTGACCCTACTATACTGTATAGTCGACAAAATCAAAATCAAACAATGCAACAATTTACCCATCACACACTGTATATACGTGTGTGTGTATGTGTGCGTGTGTGTCTGTACTAGACTACCCGTGACCTGTTGGGTCACCCGGTAAGTTTGAGTTTCCCAGCAACGGAGTTTTATTTCGTGGGTTTTTTTTCTTTTGTAAGTTATTTTGCAGGCTTTCAATGAATATGACATCAAAATCACACATAAGCAGCTCTTTTCCCCCAGAAAAGGAAAGATTTGGCTGCTATTTCTTGCATGCCCTGCTGTCACATAATAGGTATTTCGGGTCCTTTATCACAAATAGCAGTTATGTGGTATCAAGGTGTGCTAGAAATAGCAACCAAATTTTTGAAAGTGAGATACGTTGAATGCACTTGAAAAAAATTATTTCCCATTGAGGTTACGAATGGGTCTTTTAAGAAATATTTATACCAAAAAGACTTTTTGTGATGGTATTCACTTGAAAATAATTTTAAAAACTATTAAAATAGTGTCTGTTTAAAGAAAGCTAAAATATAAATACTTATTGTACAAACAATTTACAGTTTTGAAATCACATTCACTTAAAAATATTTCTAAATGATTAAAATATTGTGTTTAACAAAAGTAAAAATATAAACATTTTTCATTATCAAATTACTGTATAACTGTAAGATATGTTACTTCCCTTTCAGAATCAAGTTAATTTCAGAGACTTTTTCCATTATGCCCCATTTGGGGTATCTTCACAACTACTTATCCAATTTATGTGAAATTTGTTTCATTCTACTCATATTTACATTTCAAGGGAAACTTAATTTGTAGTATTTTCCCATTACACGGCAGTTTGCCTGAGTAACATTGCAAGCAAGCAAGATTCAATCTGACTTTTAATGTATTGTGTGTGTGTGTGTGTGTGTGTGTGTGTATTAATAGCTAAAAAATCATATGGTATATACCTGGTATTTTGCCAGTAAAGCACATTCACTGGCTCAGTGTTCATTGAGTATTTGATTAATGCAAGATGGTTTGAAACAACTGTAGTGATCAATAAAGATTCTCGTATCTTCCATCTCTCTCATCATCATCATCATCATCATTTAACGTCCGCTCTCCATGCTAGCATGGGTTGGACGGTTCAACTGGGGTCTGGGGAGCCCGAAAGCTGCACCAGTCCAGTCAGATCTGGCAGTGTTTCTACAGCTGGATGCCCTTCCTAACGCCAACCACTCCGAGAGTGTAGTGGGTGATTTTATGTGCCACCGACACAGGTGCCAGACGAGGCTGACAAACGGCCACGCTCGGATGGTGTTTTTTATGTGCCACCGACACAGGTGCCAGACGAGGCTGGCAGACGGCCACGCTCGGATGGTTTTTTTATGTGCCACCGACACAGGTGCCAGACGAGGCTGGCAGACGGCCACGCTCGGATGGTGTTTTTATGTGCCACCGACACAGGTGCCAGACGAGGCTGGCAGACGGCACGCTCAGATGGTGTTTTTATGTGCCACCGACACAGGTGCCAGATGAGGCTGGCAAACGGCCACGATCGGATGGTGCTTGTTACGTGCCCACAGCACGGAGGCCAGTCGATGCGGTACTGGCTACGGCCACGTTCGGATGGTTTTCTTATGTGCCACGTGCCACCGGCACTGGTACCACAAAGATACAAATTCCATTGATGTTCAAGCAAATATATATATATTAGGAAGTTAAATATTATGGCTAGTCATAGAATGATTATTGGCTTCACACAAATAAAGCGTGCACCTTCAGCCATTTGAGTTTAACAAGTTGCTTATACTGCTAAGCACCTTATAGGTGTGAAACCAATGGTCACTCTATGACCAGTCATAACATTTAACTTTCTAAATACATTACTTCTTTAATGTTTTAGAGTGTGCTTCTTTTTTGGATATATGAACTATTGACGATATATATATATTATATATATATATATATATATATATATATTATATATATATATATATATATACATGTGTCTGTATGTGTGTTTGTGTACCTTTCTGTGTTGTTCCCCGCCACTGCTTGAAAACTGGTGTTGGTTTATGTCCCCAAAACCTAGCAGTTCAGCAAAAAAATCAATAAAATAAATACCAGACTTAAAAAAGATTAGTACTGAGATCAATTTGTTTGGTTAAACCCTTCAGGGTGGTGCCCCAAGATGACTGCTGCTCAATGACTGAAACAAATAAAAGATATCAAGCAATTGTGAAGAAGCTCCTTTATTTACCTGCATGTAGCATGTTTTATATTTATGTGAGATATGCAATAGATATGAGGAGGCTAAGGTTTTTAAAATGCTGAAATTATCAGGGCCTTCAAGTTTTGATCATCATCATCATTTAACATCAGTTTTCAATGCTGGCATGAGTTGGATAGTTTGACAGGAGCTGATCAGCAGGAGAGCTGACAAGCAGAAGAGCAGGTCAATGGGAGAGCTGTCCAAACTCCAATTGTCTGTTTTGGTATGGTTTCTACAGTTTGATGCCCTTCCTAAAGCCACTACTTTACAGAGTGTGCTGGGTGCTTTTTATGTGCTACTAACAATTCTGTCAGCTCGCCACCTTAGAGCAAAATAAGGATAATATTTATGCACTAAAATTTAAATATCTTTTGTACACAAAAACCAGATTCATCATCATCATCGTTTAACGTCCACTTTCTATGCGAACCAGATGGCTGCACCAGATTCCAATTTGATCTGGCTTTCTTATTTTTCTGTTCATTTTGCTGGTTTCTAAGAGCAAGTGACTGTGCATATAATTTTTTTCTTTAAAAACCGGATTTCTGTAAGACTTTAATATCACTATTGATTTGACTAGAGTAACGAGGTGGTGGGGAGGTTCTTGTTTTGTCATTTGATCATATGACAAAGTTTGTGTGTGTGTGTGTGGTGTATGTGTTTGTAGGTGATTATTTTCATGAGATAAGTTCTGTCCAATATGTTGTGCTCTATTGATCAATTCACAAAGTGAGTGAATGCATGTGACTTTGTTTATCAAAAAAAAAAGAACTTGCACTATATTTCATAATCATATGACCCTATTTTTATTTTATACTGTCACGTTTATTTTAATGCTTTAATTTTAGACAGCAAAAACTAAATAGAGTTTTTAATCTGAAAAATTTCACTGTCTGATATGTATAATTGCTATGACAGATATTTATATATTTTCCTTCTTTGGAATGTACTTTTTTCTACATCCAATATACTTTTTTGCTATTATACTATTTTTACAATGAATTCCATAAAATAGGGAAGAACTTTGTATATTGCATTATTTCAATGTCAACATCATTACCCTCACAATCTTCAATCTCCATCCTGTACACAACACAACTCATCTCTATTACCACTCTGTCCCTCCTTTTCTCACTAACCACTGACACTAATACCTTCCCTTTTTCCTGTTCCTGTTGTAGACCTTACCCTGACAGTGATTAATTACCCTGTTACTTTCCTCAGTCATTTTCATAACTATCTCTTCCCCTCATCATATTTCACCATCTCTCATCAGCTTCCCTAAGAATCATCAATCACACTCTCCTTTTCTATCTCTCTCCCCCACCTGCTTTCAGTTATAAGGGGCACCTTTAGACTCTTTAGTCTTGCAAGGTGCAAAGCAAACTCAGTAGTGCTGGTACCATGATACAGCCCTAACACTCAATTAAGTGATTGGCACTATAAAGCGCATCCAGTCATAGAAACTATGTCAAAATAGAGACATTACAGTATGATGTAGTCCTCTATTTCATCACATCCAGTTGAACCATCCAACCCATGACAACATGAAAAGTCGACATTAAATGATAGAGTTACTATCTCTCTTGGTAATGAAGAGCCTCTCTTTTAGAGTGAAAAGTAGATTGTATTATGCCAGTGTACGGACAGCTATGGACATGACAGTGAGACATGGACTGTGACTACTGAGGATATGTGAAGACTTGATAGAAATGAAGCTAGTATACTCTGCTGGCTGGGTAATGTCAGTGTACATATACAACATAGTGTAAGTAATCTGAGAAAAAAACTAGGTATATAAAGCATCAGATATTGTGTGCAAGACAAAAGACTGTGCGGACACGATCGTGCAATGCATCTGAATAAAGACAGTTGCATCAAGAGGTACCAATCTCTAACAGTGGAGCTAACATCTGGAAGAGACAGGAACAGGAAGATGTTTATATGAATATATATATATATATATATATATATATCACATATATATTCATATATATATGTGTATATACATATGTATACATATATATTAATATATATGTGTATATACATACGTATACATATATATTAATATATATGTGTATATACATACGTATACATATATATTCATATATATGTATATATACATACGTATACATATATATTCATATATATGTATATATACATACGTATATATATATATATACACATTTAGATTCCTTAGAAGAAAGTAGCGAATGTATATGAAAACAAGGATGAAAAAAACAGAGAAACGTTACGCAAACACATATGCAATAAACAGGACATAACAACAGGTGTCTTTCAACTAAGGACAAATTAAATTAAGCTGGCATGTGTGGAAGTAAAGCCTTTCAGCAGGGACATTAGATTTAACAGGCAAGGGGAGAAATATGGATAGTACTCGAACCAAGAAAGAAAGGTCAGGTCTGGCCGAACACCAGTCACATGGGGCTAGAAGAGAGAGAGGTAGAGGCAGAAGGATAGAAGAATTAAGGAGGGCGAGAAAAAATGAAAGAGATATAGTGAAGTGAAAGAGGAGGGAAAGTGAGCATGAAGAGAAGGCCAGGAAATGTGAGAGAGGGGGAAGGAAAAACAAAGAGTGGAATGAACGAAGTGTGAAAGGGCTGATAGAAAGAAAACAGAGAGATCTAATGGATACAAATTAATTTATAATTCTTTACTACCTACAAGGGGCTAAACACAGAGAGGACAAACAAGGACAGACAAACGGATTAAGTCGATTATATTGACCCCAGTGCGTAACTGGTTCTTAATTTATTGATCCCGAAAGGATGAAAGGCAAAGTCGACCTCGGTGGAATTTGAACTCAGAACGTAGCGGCAGATGAAATACCGCTAAGCATTTCGCCCGGCATGCTAA
This sequence comes from Octopus sinensis, assembly GCF_006345805.1. Taxonomy (NCBI): domain Eukaryota; kingdom Metazoa; phylum Mollusca; class Cephalopoda; order Octopoda; family Octopodidae; genus Octopus; species Octopus sinensis. Next base: position 59,113,489 of record NC_042997.1, read on the forward strand.
CGATTCTGCCAGCTCGCTGCCTTTGCATTTTAAAATACCATGGATGGAAAATCATCAGGGTGCACAAAATGTATAGAGTACACCTAAATATGAATATTAGGTGCCCCATCCCAACATATACCTACATATATGAATATATAATTCTATAATATAATAACTAGTAATAAATAACTTTGAACATTGGGCCTCTCACCAAGGCAATGACTAGTGACCAGGACCTTTGGAAATATACTGTGCTTGAGAAGACTCGGCAAGCTCAAGTGAGACCATAACCTTGTGGCCTATGCCAGGGGTGTAACCAGCCCACTTATGCATACCTTTCCTTCATTGGACACTAAACTCTGCTTGCGAAGACTTGTTGAGGAAATCGAAATCAAATTCGCTGACTGGCATCCGTGCTAGTGGAACACTAAGAGTACCACACGAGCATGATCGTTGTCAGAGCAACAAGCTGGCCTCCATGCCGATGGCACGTAAAAAATACCATTTTGAGTGTGATCGTTACCTGCGTCGCCTTACTGGCACTTGTGCGGGTGGCACAAGAAAAAACATTTAAGCAAGGTCGTTGCCAGTGCCACTGGACTGGCTCCTGTGCAGGTGGCACATAAAAAGCACCATTTGAGTATGGCCATTGCCAGTACTGCCTGACTGGCCCTCATGCCGGTGGCATGTAAAAGCACCCACTACACTCTCAGAGTTGTTGGCATTAGGAAGGGCATCCAGCTGTAGAAACTCTGCCAGATCAGATTGGAGTCTGGTGCAGCCATCTGGTTCGCCAGATCTGTCAAATCGTCCAACCCATGCTAGCATGGAAAGCAGACATTAAACGATGATGATGGTGATGATGATGACTTTAATATGCTTTCAATAATATGCATATACATATGAAGTAACTTTAGAACGAAATATCTATATACACACACACACATATATATATATATATATATATATATATATTATATATATATATATATATATATACTAATACATAAATAAAAATATATATATACATATGCATACAAGTGTATAAACATATAAACAAATTTTATTTCACCTTCATATTTTTTTATTTTATCAATATGCATACACATGCATATTAATGTATAAACTATTGACATCCATACTTGTTGCGAGTACAAATCTGATCAAAGAGGAAAAGGATCCCATCACCTTTAAACGGAATCTGGACAAATTTCTTCAAGGAATACCAGATAAGCCACCTATACCTTTATACAACTCACTCAACAAGAACTCCCTACTTGAATGGACCAAAATACTACAAAACTTGACTTAAAAAGGATTTAGATAATCCTATCAGGTGGTGTTATTAAGTTAGACATGGTTTGGATCAATCTTTGCGCAAAACATTTAAGTTTTATCTAAGTTTATATCTTTATATATAAAAGTAAGGTTGTGTGTCTGTCTCCTATAATTTAGATTCCTTACTCCCACATTTTGCGGTGCAGTTTAACCAAAACCGGGTATCTTATAGTCGTGATACATATCGAGCCCTTCTGGGTATTAGCACGCATCTACGATGAGTCTACGATTTAAAAAAAAATTTACCATCATTTTTTTCCATTTTAATGCATTTTTTTGCTATTTTTTGGCTATAACTCTCTAAAAATGCTTATATAGTTATTTCCCTTACAAACCCAAGCAACGCCGGGCGATACTGCTAGTATATATATAATATTTATATACATATATGCATGCACATACGCACACATGTATACAAACATGAGTATGAATTTTATTTCACTTTTACTTTGTTTTATTAATTATGCTGTTTTACTCATATATACTATAACTCATTATTTATTATTATTATTATTATTGTTGTTTCTCACATTAAGTCATATGTTTGGCGCTCCCAAAATTGTTTGAATTTTTGTCACCACAAGTTGTTAAACTTTTGTTTTTATTGTTTAATTTTTATTATAAAGTAGCTGCCCTCCTAGGGAGATAGTTTTTGTAGGAAAAGAGAGCCCTTTTGGGAGCTAAATACACCCATTTACTTCAAAGAATTTCTTCAAAAATTCACAAAAAAACAACAATGGCAATTGAGCAAGATAGTGAAGACTGGAGGTTGAACAGCCAGTTCAACAAAGCCTTCTCCGCCCACACCAACACTATTGTTCCTGCACAGAAGGAAAAGAAGGAAGAAGAGAGGAAAGAAGAAAGAAAACAGGAGAGAAATGAAGACACTAGCACTGCCACCACCACCACAAATACGAACAACAGCAACAAGCCAAGCGTCGATTGTTTCACCTCAGTCGCAAAGCAAATTAAAGAAAGACTGAATGTAATAATGGAAGACATTAAAGCCTCAAAAGGACTGTTGAAAAAATAGAAACAATGTAGCACTAAATACCCCAAATGATCTAATAAGCGAAACAAACAAAAGAACACTCATCTACAAATGTGTAAATACAAAAAAAAAAGAAGAAAACAAGCAACTTGAACTCATACTTAAGCCAGTATGGAATGTGAAAACATGTAACAAGAGGAAAATGTTTTGGTACTGTGGAGAAGCATTTCACAACAAAGCAAGAAGCAAGACACCATTCCACAGTGCTACTAAAAGGTTGAGATTTTTTACTCATGCCAACATACCTCGGTCAGTATGTAACAAAGATAAAAATTGGGGAGATACCTCCAGAAATAAATATATGCTAGCTGGCTGGTTGGCTGGTTGGTGAACAGTTGTCCTCCTACACATAGAGGACACCGCCACAATACTGGAGGTGCACAAGTTGCACCAACAAAATTGGTCAGATCAGGGGATGGAGCTCTTAATCCAAGTGGAACAAGGGAGCATAGAGCTCATCCCTGATATGATCATCTGCCAGACAGCCCAAAATTAAATGTGGCCATAGAGGGCAGAGGCCAAGGTATAACCTCTGTGGTGACAAGAACCACCTCAAGAAAGAGAGGGGTACAACAGCTAGCACTACTACTAACACCAGTGCAGTAACAGCAACTGGTACAGCAGCAGCAGGGACTAGCACTGGTGCTATCACCACCACCACCACCAGAAACAGCCTCAACATCCAAAGGAGTACCACCACCACCACATGCAGATGAACCCCCACAACAGACCACTCTAAACAAGGGCACAGACTATTCAGGTACTGAGGTTGAGGAGGAGGAAAGGCGCACAGTCCCACCAAAAAAAGAGGAAAAAACAAACTGCAAAACAACTGGAAAAGGAGGAGAGGTGCAAACAAGCTGAACTTCCCAACAGCAGCATCATACACAACCGCCAACAACAGTACCACTTTCACCAGCACTACCACCCAAAACACAAACATCAACACAAATTACAACACACACACACTCCACAGGCACTACCAACCTCACAGTCATAAACACAGACAATATACACCTTGTCACACACATAAGAAACAACACAGATGCCACAATGAAAGACTTTGTCTTCTCGACACACAATACACCACCACCACACATAAAAATTCTAAAAGTTACACATCACACACACACAACACATTAAAAACAAACTTTCCTGGAGCTGTTGAGCCATTTCAGAAAACTTCTTCAAAAAGACTCTACAAAAACCTACTTGTAGAAACACCCACACAAATGAACAAGGGGGCCCACACCACCAGACAACAGCGGTAAGTAGCACTCTCTTTCATTAACATATATTTTTCAACATGGTCATGCTCAAAATTGGTTGTATAAATGCCTGGGGCCTCAGATCACCTTTTAAATGACTTGAGCTCCTTTAATGCAAACGTAGAAGCCATTAGTGAAACCCAACTTTCAGACCCGCAGGCCTTCATACCCCTCTTCACTAGATATGAGATCTACTTATCTCCATGTTGGCTGGGAAAAGGTGGTGGTGGAACTGCAGTGTTTTTCCAGAAAGGTCTGGATTAGAAAATAAAGGCAATCTTCCTGTATCCAGAAAGTAAGTTGGTGGTCCAGGATGTGAGCAGCATTGCCTTCAGACTTCAATCATCTGGAGGTTTTCCTGGGAACGTCTCAAACTTTAGTGTTAGTAGGGGATTGGAACACTGCCTTAGATGGACTTTTGGATCATGTGGGACTATCTGATAGGAGAGTGGGGTGCAAAAGCCTCATAAACCCGCTCAGACGTTTTCAACTGTCTGACAGATACCAATTAGATCACCTGAATGTGCCAATGTAGACTTGAACAAACCACATCAGGTCATCTAGATTGTATTCATGATCTGTATGGTGACCTAGATAAGTTTTGTAGACAGGGCCCTGGTTACTGGAAGCTGAACCAATCGTTACTGACATGCCAAACTTACAGAGACCGGATTAATGAATTAGTTAAGCAGGCATTGACAGGAGCAATCATCAACAACAATTGGTGGTTTGCTCTTAAAAAGGCAATTAGAGTAGAATCCATTAGGTTTAGTAAGGCTTTAGCGATAAAAAGAAATAAAATAGAGAGAGGTTTAGTTAGAAAGTTAGATGAGGTATTTAGGAAAGGCATCACAACCAACATATTGGCAAAAAGATTGACCCTTGACCAATACTTTGACACCAAACATGCAGGTTGTGTTATCAGAGCTAAGGCACATAAATTAAGCAGGGTGGGAATGAAATCTGCTAGATGGGCTTGAGTGGCAGAGGCAAAATGTGGCAACAAAGCCACCATTTGGTCTTTAGTGGACCAAAACAGGTGCAAGATGTTTGAACTGAAGCAGACATGTGTGGCCTTTCAGCAGCACTTTGCTCGATTGTTCAGGACAAGTGGTAGAACGAATAAAAGGGCAGACTTTGGTGTCTACTTGGACAGCCTGCTGCAACTCTCAACCAGCAAGGCAGAGTGATGCAAAAGGCTGATAACAGTCATAGAAATACAGGAAGCAATGAAGGGCTGTGCAAGAGGCAGATTACCGAGTTTGGATGGTCTGCCCTACAAGCTTTTTATTTCTATGCCAGATATCTACCGCAACTGGCAACAGAATGGGGGAATTCCCACTTTTGTTTGTTGAGGGGCAGTGGCACTGCTGTGAAAGGACCCAATCAAGGGAAACATTATAGAGAATTTCAAGCCCATCACTCTGCTCAATGCAGAATTGAAGATTCTGGCCAAGGTGTTAGCCAAGAGGCTGGTGCTTGTCATGGAGAAGATAATTTGTAATGTGCAAACATGCACTATATCAAAGAGGACCATGACAATCTCCACCTCATGCACTACATCACTGAGAGGGTGGGTAACAAAGTTGGCAGGGGTGGGGCTCTGATCAATTTAGATCAATCTAAAGCTATCGATAGGGTCGACCACCAATATTTGGCAGCTGTTGTCATGGCAGTCAGTTTCAGTTCAGTTTTCCATGGTTAGATTGCTACTTTGTACAGTGGCATCAACTCAGTAGTTCGGGTGAATGGTCACCTGTCAGAACCATTCAGTATCTTATGCTTGGTCCATCAAGGGTGCACTCTCTCCTCTCTTCTGTATGTACTGACTCTTGAACCACTGCTGTGGAAGCTGGAGGCATTGAGGGTGTTCCCATGTGATTTAGGATGTGGGAGAAGCATGTCTGCTTATGCCAACAATGTCACCATCATAGACCTGATAGGCACCACACTAAAAGAATATGAAGCGGTGACAGGAGCAAACATTAATGTGGAAAGATCAGTGGACTTGCAACTCGGCATCTGGAGAAGGAAGTTCATGCCATCCAACATCGGGGGGGGGGGGGGGCTGGACAGATGGTCTGGTTAAATTGCTTGGAGTTTGGTTTGGTCCAGACCTCTAGATAGAGAAAAACTGGGATGAGGTGACGAACAGGTTGGCCAATCTCACCCAGAAACGAAGTTGTCCCTGAGAAGTCAAGCCAAGGTGAATGCACACATCGTATCCATCATCTACTACTACTCAACCGTCATTCCTTGCCCCTTATGTTAGCTGAACAAGCTGGTGCACTTACTCTTCCACTTTCTGCAGAGGGGACACATGTTGCTGGTCAGACACTCCATCTGCTGTCAACAACTGCTGAAGTGGGGCCTGGGCATGCCATAGTTGCTGATGTACAGGTATGTGATCAGGCTGCGACATCTTCAGCGTTTCCTTGACAGTGAGCAGGTGTGGTCACATTTTGTTAGACTTGCTTTCTTACAACTCGTCTCTTTGACTGAGCTGCAATCCTGGATTAAGCATAGACTGATGAGGTGCGCTTGGCACCTCAAGTGACATCAAGCACTCCCAGCCCTCTGTCAGTCAGGCAATGTGGTCGGTGGTAGTTCCACTTTAACATTCTATAGAGGGTTAGTGGTGGAAAAGTGTGACGACGTTCTCAGGGAAGCTCTGGGCATTGGCGAGGATCAACTTACTGGTCTGTTCCGGAGGACTTTCAGACCAGGGCCTATGGATAACTTCCAAAAATACCTGGCTGGTAGTGCTACAGATGGGTGCTGCCCATTTGGGATAAACTTTACAGGCACAGAAGTGCCATCAGCCAAACATGCCTGAGGTGTGCGCAGAGCAACAAAATAACAGAACTGTTCTGCATACACTCATCCAATGCCTGAGCATTACTGACCAGTGGGTTTATGCCAAACACATGCTGCCTATAAGCTGAATCCATAGTGAAGATTGCTTCACCACCCTCCTTTGGCTGAGAGGGGCAGGCAATTTTTATTTGTCTGGTGGCTGTAGCAAAAGAGGTAGTGTGGTAGACACATTTGAAAGGGCTAAAGACAGACACTTTCCTCTTTGGCCAAGCCCTCATAAACTTTTTCAAGTTTCACTTGAAAAGGAAAGTGAGGGTGGAGAGAGAAGTGTTATCTAGCAAATTTGTTGAAAGGTGAGTGAATGTTGGAAAAATGGTCAGTTTGAAAGGACCCATTTTGAGCATGTCCCTGTAAAAACAAAAGGAGAAGGCTCTTGCTCTGTTGGTCAGGCCACCTGTGACGTTTGTGAATTTTTCTATGAGTAGCCTTAAAGCACCTCCCCCTTGTGGGAGTTTTATTTGTTTAATTTTCTGCTCTTTTTTGTCTGCATGCTTTTAAAACCCATTTGTATTGTCCTGTCTTTGTCACTTCATATAACTTTATGTAAGCCCTTGTGGCCAATAAAAGAATTATTATCATTGAATTAAAAATAAAAGTAATAATCTTAACACACGCGTGCACACACACATATACAGACACATCTAATAAACATGATTATATGTTCTGAGTATTCCAACAGATCACAATGTAATCCGTGTATTGTCCTGTGCACCTGGATGATATTCCATCCAAGGTATTTAAAATGCAAGATATAATCTTGCATTTTAAAATACCTTGGATGGAAAATCATCCAGGTGCACAGAAGGACAATACACGGATTACATTTGTATATATTTTGTAGTTTTAATTTTGGTTGTGAAATGAAACAATTGTAGGTGAATATGTTAATTAATAAATTAATTTGTATCCATTAGATCTCTCCGTTTTCAAACTTAATAATAATATTTTATATTTTATGATATTTTATATAATACATTCATTGAAGAAATATCTCTTCAAAATACTATATATTAAACAAGTGTATCTGAGATAAAAATATCCCTATAAGAAGTCTAAATATCCTCATAGTGACTATATATATATATATGTATGTATGTATGTATATGCACACACACACACACACGAGAAAACATATATATAAAACACATACTTTTAATAAATATTTTTTCCATCTGTATTCAGGTCATTTTTTAACTTTTTGCTCTTTTGTTTGAGGAACATTTTTTACAATTTCAATGACCACTCATGCTTATCATGTTTGTTATAAATACTAAATATATATATATATATATATATATATATCATCATCATCATCATTTAACATCTGCCTTCCGTGCTGGCATGGTGTGTGTTTGTATAGATAGATAGGTAGGCAGATAGATAGATAGATAGATAGATAGATAGATAGATAGATATAGATAGATAGATAGATAGATAGATATGGTGTTAGGAAATGCATCCAGCTGTAGAAACCTTCCCAGATCAGATTCAAGGCTCCTGGCTTGCCAATCCTCAGTCAATCCGTCCAACCCATGTCAGCTTGGAAAGCGGATGTTAAACAACAATGATAATGATATATACACATACCCCATACATACACAATATATACAGAGATTCAAAAACACCTGCACAGATGTGTGTGTATGTATGTATATATGTATGTATGTATTCTTTTACTTGTTTCAGTCATTTGACTGCGGCCATGCCAGAGCACCGCCTTTAGTCGGGCAAATCGACCCCAGAACTTATTCTTTGTAAGCCTAGTACTTATTCTATCAGTTTCTTTTGCCAAACTGCTAAGTTACAGGATGTAAACACACCAGAATCAGTTGTCAAGCAATATTGGGGAGACAAACACACACAAACATATACATACACATACATGTGTATATATATATACACAACAGGCTTCTTTCAGTTTCCGTCTCCCAAATCCACTCACAAGGCCTTGATCAGCCCGAGGCTATAGTAGAAGACACTTACCCAAGGTGCCACCTGGAACCACGTGGTTGATAAGCAAGCTACTTTATTTCATGAAAATTCGCCATTAAGGCGTTACATAGAGGAGACATACAAGGAGAGACAAACATAAAGCAAGCTACTTACCACATAGTCAGCCCTGCACCTTTGTATGTATATGTATATAATATACATACGAGTATATATAAATATATATATACATGTGTGCATATATATATATATATATATATATATATATATATATATCATCATCATCATCATTTAACATCTGCCTTCCGTGCTGGCATGGTGTGTGTTTGTATAGATAGATAGGTAGGCAGATAGATAGATAGATAGATAGATAGATAGATAGATAGATAGATAGATATGGTGTTAGGAAATGCATCCAGCTGTAGAAACCTTCCCAGATCAGATTCAAGGCTCCTGGCTTGCCAATCCTCAGTCAATCCGTCCAACCCATGTCAGCTTGGAAAGCGGATGTTAAACAACAATGATAATGATATATACACATACCCCATACATACACAAATATATACAGAGATTCAAAAACACCTGCACAGATGTGTGTGTATGTATGTATATATGTATGTATGTATTCTTTTACTTGTTTCAGTCATTTGACTGCGGCCATGCCAGAGCACCGCCTTTAGTCGGGCAAATCGACCCCAGAACTTATTCTTTGTAAGCCTAGTACTTATTCTATCAGTTTCTTTTGCCAAACTGCTAAGTTACAGGGATGTAAACACACCAGAATCAGTTGTCAAGCAATATTGGGGAGACAAACACACACAAACATATACATACACATACATGTGTATATATATATACACAACAGGCTTCTTTCAGTTTCCGTCTCCCAAATCCACTCACAAGGCCTTGATCAGCCCGAGGCTATAGTAGAAGACACTTACCCAAGGTGCCACCTGGAACCACGTGGTTGATAAGCAAGCTACTTTATTTCATGAAAATTCGCCATTAAGGCGTTACATAGAGGAGACATACAAGGAGAGACAAACATAAAGCAAGCTACTTACCACATAGTCAGCCCTGCACCTTTGTATGTATATGTATATAATATACATACGAGTATATATAATATATATATACATGTGTGCATATATATATATATATATATATATATATATATATATATATGGAGAACGGACGTTAAACGACGATGATGATGATGATATACATGTGTGCGTGTATATATATATATATATATAATATATATATATAATATGTATGTATATATATGTATGTGTGTATATATATATATATGTATGTGTGTATATATATGTGTTATATATATATATATGTATGTGTGTATATATATATGTGTATATATATATACATATGTATGTGTATATATATATGTATATATATATATATATATATATGTGTTATATATATGTGTATTATGTGTATATATATATATGTATGTATGTATGCATATATATATATGTATGTATATATATATTATATGTATGTATGTATGCATATATATGTATGTATGTATATATATATATGTATGTATGTGTATGTATATATATATATATATATATGTATGTATGTGGTATATATATATATGTATGTATGTGGTATATATATATATATATATATATATGTATGTATATATATATGTATGTATATATATATAATATGTATGTATATATATATATATGTATGTATATATACATGTTTCATATGTAGAGAAAACAAAAGACAGAGACAGGTGAGGGAACAACAGGTAGGTGTAATAGTTTGATAGTCAGGAAAAATGGAAAATTCTTTGACATTTCAAGCCTAAACTCTTTGAGTGAAAAGGATAAGAGGAAAAAAATGAAGAGAAAAAAGTTTACGCACACATACATAAAAATGTATGTATATACATCAGGAGTGGCTGTGTGGTTAGAAGCTTACTTCCCAACAACATGGTTCTAGCTTCAGTCCCACTGCATGGAACCTTGGGCAAGTGTCTTCTACTATAGCCTCAGGCTGACCAAAGCCTTGTGAGTGGATTTGGGAGACAGAAACAGAAAGAAGCCCGTTGTATATATGTGTATATATATATATATATATATATATTCATGTATGTATTTGTGTGTCTGTGTTTGTCCCCCCACTATTGCTTGACAACCGATGTTGGTGTGTTTATGTCCCCATAACTTAGCAGTTCAGCAAAAGAGACCAATAAAATAAGTATTAGTCTTACAAAGAATAAGTCCTGGAGTTGATTTGTTAGCATGGTAGCAGTCAAATGACTGACACAAATAAAAGAATATATATATATACACACGCACACAAACACACACACACATAACTTGTTACTGAGGTTTCAAGCCCATGGTTTCTTGTTATTTTGTTTGATGTTTCTTTGAAAGATGCATACACTTCGTCTGTGATATCTGTCACAAAGTGGAACAAGGGAGCAAAAACTATATGTACTTCAAACTTTCATGTTAGCTCTTTATTGGCAATTTTGTTCACATATAATTTTGGTGCCTTGTGCCAAAAAAGCAGTGTAATTACAAATTTTGTTCTTTTAGCTGCTGCCAAAACAGCAGCCAAAAAAGAACAAAAGTGTACAAGACAAAATAGAACAACTCAATGATAACTCCAAAAACAATAGTCACAACTTTTTCAATTCAGTCCATGAAGTGGGGGAAAAGAGCAGAAAAACATACAATGCAACCAAAGATTAAGAAAGTAACATATATACAAGCATAGCTGAAGTACTTCACTGTTGGAAAGATCATTTTGAACAACACTAAATTTCCAAACAACCTGAAGGTAATTTCAGAAATCTTGTTTGATCCATATAATATGGAATTCATATACTTATTCTATCAGTATCTTTTGCTGAACCACTATATTACAGGGACGTAAACACACCAACACTGACTGTCAAGTAGGAGACACACACATACATATATGACAGGCTTCTTTCAGTTTCTGTCTATCAAACCTACACACAAGGCTTTGGTCAGCCCGAGGCTATAGTAGAAGACACTTGCCCAAGATGCCATGCTGTGGGACTAAACCTGAAACCATGTGGTTGGGATGCAAGATTCTTACCACATACCACACCTAGGAAAAGTAATAGAAAGAATAAAAAACTATAAAGTCTTCCTGATATAGATGCCTTTACAGCTAAGTATCAAAAGGAGGTGACTATCTCATTTTCATTTATTATAGATATAATAAGAGATTATATTCAGCATAATAAGGAAAACAGTTAAAAACATTCTAAAACTGGGCTGATATACTGATTAATATGAATGTATAAAAGGAACCACTAGGAAATTATAGGGGCTATCTCTCTTATCAATACCAGGAAATTTTTTTTTTGTAGAATTCTCTTTGACATAATGAAATGTAAAGCCAAAGAAGCAAACAAGAGTAAGTTTGGTTCAAGACCTAGGCACGGCTGGTGCCATCATTCAAGTCAGGCAGATACTTGAAACAGCAGAAAAAACAAGAGTCCTTGCACTTCCTGAACTTTAAAAAGCTGCCTTCAACACAAGCTGACTGAAGGATCTATTGAAAATGTGATAGCAATTATTGACTACTCCAGGACAGTAGAGGCAAGGTGACAGATAGGTTTGATCTACAACTGGGTCTAAACTTGGTTGCTATCCCGCAACTCTTTACATCAATCTTCCTGGAATTTGTAATTAACTGCCTCTAATGAATATCCAAGATATCTGTCAAACTAAACTGTCATAATCACCATCATTTAATGTGTTTTCCAAGCTGGCACAGGTTGAACTGTTTGAGAGGAGCTGGCTAGGCAGATGATTGCACCAGGCTTTACTATCTGTTTTGGCATGGTTTTTACTGCTGGATGCCCATTCCTAACACCAACTACCTTACAGAGTGAACTGAGTGCTTTTTATGTGGCACCAGCACTGGTATCTCTCTCTATATAAATGGCAAAATGTCTGCGTGCATGTCCTTTATACAATTCCACAATTTTTCAGTTAGAGGGCTCGCACTTTCTATGGTCATTTAAAACTGTCCAAGGGTGGTCGTGCACATCTTTACATTTCCCCAGTCACCCCGCAAAGCCATTAAAAAATCAATAGAAGTGACTTTTTTGTGAATTTTCTATCCAAAACCCAATCAAAATGCCCGAAATTTGATACGCCAATTGAATGCCAGCTAGCTATATGTGATTGGTCGGAGATTTTGGACAGTACTCACGTGTATGTGCGCACGCACGCACGCAACTGTACATGCATGCACTAGCATTATGACCCGGCATAGTACTAGTATCCAATAAATAGTTAGATGAAGCATGTACAGAAAGGAGTATAGTACAAACTGTACTATCCTGTCACTTAGCAAGGAAATTACCATAATGGATCTGAGGGTTTGTATTCTTCAGCAGCATAGCACCAAATGGAGCAGAAAATGTAGTATGGCAGGCCTCACAAGCACTGACAACATTTGGAATGGATGAGACATCAACTAGCTGTGTATAATGTCCATCTTTTCTTTAAGTCTAAAACAAGTGAAGAATTTTTTCCATAAGAAAAGCTCTTCACATGACATATACCATAACCAAATTAACAAGGTGAAGTTTCAAATAATTCAGCCTTGTAATGACAAGGTTGTTCAATAATTATGTTGTACTGGTTCTCTGAAATCTGTGAAGACAGGAGTTACGACTTGTAACAATGGAGTAAAGCATCTAATCAAAGGCGAGAGTGAAGGATCAAAGAAGATCGAGTAAAGACAGACAGACATATAGATAGAGGATAAACAGATAGACAGACAGATGGACAGATGTGACAAATAGAGAATTAGATAGACAGATGTGTACATAGATAAATAAACATAGAGATAGATTGACAGACATCTCCATCAGATTCGTTGAACTAGGGCGTAAGAAGCTGAGCGTTTACAAACACGTGTTCCTTCAATGCAACCCATAGGTATAATTAGTGTGACATGCAGTATCTGTGAAATACAAATACAATCCATCCGATAGGCTTCCATACAGTTTCCTTCTCTATTTCCTTCACAAAGTAATCTAGGACAATGGTAAAAGACATCGAACCAGAGAACTACCTAATCCTTGCAAAGCGAACTTGTTAACCACTCGATTATATATATAGGGGCAGGAGTGGCTGTGTGGTAAGTAGCTTGCTTACGAACCACATGGCTCTGGGTTTAGTCCCACTGCGTGGCACCTTGGGCAAGTGTCTTCTACTATAGCCTTGGGCCGACCAAAGCCTTGTGAGTGGGTTTGATAGACGGAAACTGAAAGAAGACCGTCGTATATATGTATGTGTGTGTGTGTGTGTGTTGTCACCCCCCCCCCCCCCAGCATCGCTTGGCAACCGATGCTGGTGTGCTTACGTCCCCGTAACTTAGCGATTCGGGGAAAAGAGACCGATAGAATAAGTACTAGGCTTACAAAGAATAAGTCCTGGGTGTCGATTTGCTCGACTAAAGGCGGTGCTCCAGCATGGCTGCAGTCAAATGACTGAAACAAGAGTATATATATATATATATATATATATATATATATATATATATCTATATATATATATATATATATATATACTCTTTATATATATGAGAGAGAGAATGTGTATATACACACACTCGTGCATACGTGTGTTTATAGGGGATGTACAATTGATAAATAATTAATTTCCTTCAAATTTTCATGTAGCTATATGTTCTAAAGTTTTACAAGCTAAACTGAAATAAAATTATGATTATTCTTCCTGATAGCTTAACTTTATTGATCAACTAAGTAACCTAGAAAATCTTTCTGAAACGACCCTAGTAACATAAATACAGAAAAAGCACCTTCGATTGAAAACAATGTAAAAGCGACTGTAGCCAATTCTGAAAAAAATTATTTTAATTTGTATTTAATTCTATAGTTTCAGAAAATAATATGCCAGTAAATTCTTTTCAACAAATTATCAAACGTCTAGGCTTCAGAAATTAAGGAGAAATGACTAAGGTTAACGACTTCGATATAAAACAAAAACAAAGTCGAGGATAATAGAAGAAATGTAAATTTTCTCTACTCCCTCGGATTAGTTGTGATTTTTCTATTTTCATCCTAACTTTTGGTATATAATTTCAATAGAAATAAAACTATAATAGATATATTTATAAGTTCAACACATTTAAACAACTTTTCCACTCTGAATTATAATTATTATTACTCTATAAACTTTCGCAGCCTCATCATTTTGTTATGGAGTGAGAGATGTTT